>NC_070606.1:52778571-53080357 GCF_027172205.1 Podarcis raffonei
CAGTGTTATTCCCCTCAGGGCTGCCTAGTTCAGTGCTTTGCATGGGAGCTGCCTTTGAAGACTTATCCAGTTTTTTTAGCCTGGATGCTACGCCCATCTCTAGAGGCCCTCAACTTTCTGAGATTAGGCTGGTGACAATTGGACTGTGGGCTTTTGCAGCTATTGTGCTCCAACATGTGGAACGCTCTCTACAAGGAAGCTCACTTAAACTTGAACCTAATCTCCCATCTTGGCTGTGAGTCCTGGAAGACCTGCTCTTTGCCCCATAGGCCCTTTTCCGTGGGGCACTGACTGACTACAGTTACAAAAGCTGGGGCTGCTGAAATGAGGAGGGGACGGAGGGTGAAGAAAAATCTGTGAGTGACGGGGAGCCCTTGTCCCATTCTCTGGACCCACTTGGAAGCTCCTTAAATTTGCAGAGCCTGGAGCTGGGTGGGGAGAGTGAAGCTGAACAAGACACAGATATGGGCAGCCTGAGGAAGTGCCATCCACTTCGGCCTGCCCATAAAAAACAAGTCTAGAGTGAGAGACTAGGAACTCTTCTCATTGTGAAACTTGGGGGGGGGGTGTTTGGACCCTGGGTGAGAGGGAGGGTATGTCAGAAGGAAAATGAACTGAGGTAGGGTGTGTGTGTGTGTGTGTGTGTGTGTGTGTAACTTTGCATTAATGTAACTTTTTTATGTAACTGTACTTTTGTAATATTTTAAGTTTTCTGTTGTTGCTTCGGTTTTCTATATACCACTAAGAGATATTTTTTAATATAGTTAGTGGTGTAGAAATTAAATAATCAATCAATTCTTTTGACAGCTGGCAAATATCCTTTTACTCGCCTATGTCTTCCACCGTACCATCTTTTATTTTATTTATTCTTAGTCCTCCAAACAGTTCTTACTGTTCCTTCTGTGTTTTATTTTTATGCAAGTTTCCTACTGTGTATTAAATATTGTTTAAAACTGTTGAGAACCACATAAAGGGTGATGCACAAATGGTTTTAAAATAAATACACTGCAAAAATAAATATGCTGTCAAAATGTCGTGTGATTTTTCTCAGAGTCACCTTTCCCCCAAAGAGCAAAAGTTTATTTAGTCCATCCCTTCCCTCGAATTTGAGAATGACTCTACACATTTTCACCTTCACTGCTTATATCATTCGATTTTTAGGACTTGGAAGAGCTGTGCTTCTATAGTCAGGGGAGAACTGTCTCAAAATGGGCTATATGTGTACCTTGCTGCACAATCAACATCTTACTAGGAGCTGATAAATTGTTGTACTTCTAACTAAAAGGGTTTGGACAATATGGAACACACACAGTTGGTGCATCCAGGAACTGAATGCAAAACCCAAGGGAAATAAAACATTTCAAAGTAGTAACTCCATCCTCTTGCAACTATTGCAGCTGTGGCCAAACTTTCTATCACTATCCTGGTCAAAACTTAAGAAAACAGTGAACGTTCAGATAAAATTGCCTTGTGGTCCAAATTCAGCTCATGACTTTGAATACTGTGCAAAGATTCCTATGGTGAAAATCGATAGGTTAATATATTGAGAACAGAGAGATTTCAGAAACTTTTGTCCTAAGTTACTCCTGCCCTCTTGCATTTTCAAAGCAAGATTTCCCTCTCCTTGAGCAAAAACATACACGTAATTATAGATCTTCTATAGCACCATAGTACTTTTTTCCCGAGGTTCCAACCTAGTTTATGAATGTGCTCATTACACAATGAAAAGTCAGGACAGTTGCTCACTATAAACTCACCTCAAGGTAAAATTTACATTGACTTCAAAAGTCTTGCCTCCGGGAGGGAGGGAGGGAATCAGATGAATTTCTGAAGAGTTTCCGTTTTATAAGCTGTGTGTGTTACCAAAATACCACTATTTTTGGCATGGCATGATTTTTTGCCAGGTACAAAGGAACTTAAATGTAAGTCTTTGTATAGCAAAAATACAGAAGTATGTCTTGGGAATGGTCTTAGCACTCTAATCCTGTGATCTTGCCCAAGCACTTTGAGCAAGAATATATTCTCATAAGAAAAACTAGAGCACTTTAAAAAGGGAGGGGGAGAAAAAACACTACAAATGGTCTAATATGCCTCTTGCTCACACAAGAGTAGAATCCAACTAAATTCAGTTGGATATACTGCACAATCCTGCCCATATCTGCTCAGAATTCAGATTTATTGAACTCAATGGGGCTTAGTCTCTGGTGAATAGAATTAGGATTGAAGCCTTACTTCCTAAAAAAAAAGAGGCTGAGGGTTGCAGCTTAATCTTACTAGGTTGAATTCAGACTTAGCTGAACTACTGAAACCAATGCGAAAGCCAGCCATGTTCAATGAAGTTCAAAACTTGCTGCTTCTGAACAAACATGACTCATTACAGAGAATAAAAAATTTAATTTAAGAGGTACAGTATATAAAGTCAGGGTGTTTTGTCTCCCCCTTTTTTTTCATTATTTCAGCACGGGCAAGCAGTAATTTAAATTTTTCTTAAACAGTAGATATTTCAGATAATGTTTGCAGTCCCTCGATTCTCAAACCATCTAGCTCCAGTTCTGATTTAATTGATACAAGTGTGAAGTAAATTGCTACTATTAGAGGTTCTCCCCCCACCCCACAAAGTCCATTTAACAAATGCGTTTAAGGGAATGGCAGAAGAATACCAGCTCACTGAAAGGTTATAGGTATTCTAGAAATGGGGGAGGTTACTTATTTGAATATGCCACATTCAGTGCGCTCAATAGGGAACAAAAATGGTAATGACATTTTCATTGAACAGAATATAGAGTCTTACAAGGTAAAATAGCAAGTATTCCTGATGCCACCCAATATTATCAATAAGCAACAACTGCTGGTACCAAAACAAAAAACAAAACCTACACACACTATTATATACCATTATAGATGTTATAATAAATCATAATTTAGCTGTAAGTGTTTAACTCCCATTTATACCTTACATTTTTATCATGGAAATCATTGTAAACGTATGAATTGTAATTAAAAGGTGGAAAATTAAATTTATGGTCTACTTTGATTCACCTAAACCTTTGTTTTCTTGAAGTGGGTTTCTCTTCCATTTTTATTTTATGAATAGTGTGATAAGAATGTGGGAATTATGGTTGTAGTGTGAACAAGCTGTTTCATGAAGCTTTTTGAAGTATTTAAAGAAACTATTCCTACAAGTAGGCTTCATGTTGTAACTTTGGTAGCTATCTTAAGCACACTTTGGTCAAGGAAGAACTTTCCTTAAACCTTAAATACTACCACAATAGGTTTATAAAACTGATCCAGAATTTTTAAAATGTCATTCTGTCACCTCCATGCGCACGCACATACATACACACACCTCTGCCTACAAAAATAGAAACCATCCTTAATTATTTTCAGACTGAAATTAATTTTCCATTCAGATACAGTGTGGCTGCATATCAGTTTCTCATGCTAAGAAAAGCGGAGCTCATTAAAAAAAGAAAATTAACATTCTTTGCAGCCCAAATTCCTTGTGTTCTGAATCTGAATTAATAAAAAAGAAACACACAAATAAGAAGCTTGCTTATGAAATGTCCCTTTTCTTCAGTAAAACTGTGTTTCAAACAATCATCATAAGCCCAGTTTGAAGATCAACAGTTATGACCAGTGGTTTTCTTTGTGACAGCACTCACCAGTATTGAGTATCACCATCTCTCTTTTTTGCTGCCCATGGCGGCCATTTTGTGCTGGCACCCATGGGTCTTTTATAAAAAATGAGTACAGTGGTACCTTGGTTTGCACACATATTGGTTTGCATACATTTTGGATTACAAACACATCAAACCTGGAAGTGCATGTCCAAGTTTGCAACCTTTTTTTGGATTACAACCTTCCCCCCCTTTTTTTGGATTATGTACAAAAAAAATTTGGAGGCCCCATTACAACCTGTTTTGGTTTACAAATGGACCTCTGGAACGGATTATGGTTGTAAACCAAGGTACCACTGTACTGGCCCTCTCACTTTATACCAAAAAAAGCACTCGTTCCTTAATAAGATAACTTAATACACTTTTATAAGTGGTACAAAGGGGAAAAATGTATTTAACTTGATGGATATTTCAAAGAGCAAGAACTGAGAATTTATTCCCACTATTTCATAATGTGTTTAACTGGAGAAGGCAAAAAGTGACAAGCAATACTCATTAAACCCGTTCCTCTTTCCCCTCCACCAAAGAAACAGAGACACAGAAACAAAAGTAGTGCATCTTCGTTTACTTACAACAATGTGTGCTGGAGATGGAGACCTAGCATCCTTGAGGGCTTGCCTACTCTGTAGGCTCCCTGCCTGAACATCAAGCAGTGGCCATTTCATCTGCAGGTACTGGATGGAGGAAACAAAAATGGGGAAAAGGAAAAATGAGTTCAGAAAAGAAAGGCAACTTTAAAAATAAAATAAAAGCAAACACATATTAGGCAACGTGGGGAAGTAAGTGAAACTAAAATGCATGCAACAAAAATAAAGTAAAAGCCCCACAGAAATACTTTATTGGGGTTGTGTTGAACAAAAATGGAGTGTACAGACATTTCCAAGGTGTTTACTAAAAGGGGAATAAAAGGGCAAACACAATGTTCTGTTTCATATGCCAATCGCTATGGTAAATCCGGAAAGAAAAATTATGCAGAGGACGGAAGGAATAAACAGGGCAACTCATCGTTACCACAATTGCAGGAATAGAAATATCTGTGAATCCCAGAACAGAAAAAGTAACTTTAAAACTGCACATTAACGTTGAAAAATCTGGCATTAAAGCTGATAAACCAAGTAGGGAATGGCTGAAAAGCTACTGCCAGAATATATGCCTTCTAAAAGTTAAACATTTTTTTTTTTGCGGGGGCAGGGGGCGGGCAAATACATAACATGGGTTCCCTCCCATACTCTTATTACAATCCCATTCCAGACATACAGTCTCATGAGTTATGAAACAAAGCTTTTTATGTTAATTCTGAAATTACATTTTCTACATTTCTGAAATTACACCACTGAGAGTGGGGTGGAGAAGGAGGCAGGGTGCAAACCAACCAACAGTAGCACCAGATTGGCTCCACCAGTGTGTCTGCACCACGCTGCCCGCCCACTGCCTTTCCCCTCTCCCTCACAGTAAGCCACCCACCTGCCGGGGATAGTGGGCTCTGCCCAACCCAACAAGTTGCTTTTGCCTAATGGACTACCATAGCTACAAACATTTTATAAATAGACTAATTCACTTTAAACCTCTATATTTATATAGCCTTTTCATATCAAAGTAATGAATGATTTCATATCAAAGAATGAATGACATAGTCATATTTGGCAGGTGGGTGTACTAGATATTTACTTACATAAATTTTGGCTTCCCACTCTTTCTGATATCAATTATTGTGGTTTTTATGTTCCTCACACCAGCTTTCCCTCATACCTGAAGAAACTTGGGGCTGGTACTTCCTTGAGCATGCCACACAAGCAAGTACAACTATTTCTCAAACTACAAGTCATGGTTTAGCTTTCTAAGCACACTTCCTCTGTTCTAAAGAAGGGCACAGACCAATAATTGACTGTTCAGAACATTGCTTTTTCTGATCCTGTTTCTGACTGGGACCAGCAAATCTCGCAAGACCCGGACAATAGGGGGGCTCTCCTGATGCTCTCATTACATATCTTTAGATGCCAGGCAAAAACATTCCACTTCAACCAGGCCTTTGGTTATCAAACACTGTTTGTCCTTTTAGATGTGGGGGTATTGCTTGTTGCTGTTGTTGTTGTTTTATACATAATATGTTTCTATGTTGTATATGCCTGGGGATCTTTGGATGAAGGGCAGTAAATAAATTTATTAAATAATAATAAATTCATCATGGTGCTCTTCCAGTCATTACATCTGTGAAAGCATCTCAGCTAGCCAGGAACCATTATCACCCTATCATTTATGTGGGACTCTCCCTCCAGGAGCCAGTTTCAGGGAGGGTTATACAGGGAGGAAAGCCCCATTGGGCAAGCGGAAGTTCTTGTGCAGGTCTTCTGCTGATGGGGTTATGTTAGGTGAATCCTGCCCAATGTATCCAAATACAGGAAACAGGTTTCCATAAACATCCTCAAGCAAGACCTGCAACTTTGACTCATTCCCTCCGGCTGCCCTGTCATGGTAATAAAATTGCAATCTGGGCCAGGAACCCAGGCCCTGGTAAAGTGTGTCCTTCTCTACTCCTTCATGCAAGACAACATCTATGATAGGCAGTATAGTGCTATTTTCAAAGTGTAGGTTTCAATTTTTGAAACCCACTTTAAAATCCCTCCTCTGGACCATTCCATGCATTATGCACATGCCAACGCCCATCCATCACAGAGCTGCAGCGTGCCAGAACCAGCTACAGCTCTGCATCAAGAATATGAATGGTGGTAACAGTCCTACATCTGACACACATACATTCAAAGCTGATATTTTTCATTTGAAACATCACAAATATATCCCTAAAATTGTAATGGGAGAAGGGGCTCTCATCTGCAAAGCACAACAGATAGTCTTGAAGGAGCCCCCAACCCCAACCAACCCCCCTGTGTTGGTGTTAGGCTAAAAAAACTGCCCACGAAAGAAGGGGTGGGTGGGTGGGCATGGCAATGTGGCAAAATAAAATGAAAACAGATTAGAACAGAGAAAATAGACACGTGGATTCTCCAAATATTTGTATTGTCAATAGGTCAGCATCACTTATAACAATGATCACACCCACAGTGTTGTATCTGCATGCTGCTCTCTTCAAAAGACAGCCGTGACTTGAGTTCTGTTAGTCTAGCAGAGCAATTTCCTCCTTGTCCATCAGCACAAGTTATAAAAGATAGTCGGTTGGAGAACATGTGTCCCCATGACGTACAAGCAACCGCTTTGCATAAGTCACTAGATTGCCCGTGAAACTGAGACTCTGTAAACAATCCTGTTCACGATGCACAAGCAGGAATAGGGTACAGCTCACTCCCTCCAACAATAGCAGCCAAGGCTTATTCTCCTTACTGAGGTCACTAGATAGGATTCGGGATACACAGGAAGCAGGTCCTGCTGAGAAAGAATGTGCTGAATTTACCTAGTCACTTTTCAGCACAAGCTCCAGTGAGGCTTTACAACTGACCTTTACTGGGAGAACAGGGGTGGGGGGGGGGAGAGAGAGAACCACCTCACACATAAATACTTAGCACTAGCAGGATAATGATAGTCTGGACTCTGTTCTCCAGTTGCTAGATTTTCATATGTGGGCCTTCCTTCCTATTGGCAGCAGTCACTGCAGAGTGAAGTGGTATAGCCCAGCAACTAATACATAATGAGTAACTACTGATCATGTGTTTGAGCTCTGACGAGAATGGCTGTTAAAATCCTTGCTTAGGTTACCACAAGCATCAGGTTTAATGCTGGTTTAAGGAGTGCAAAACATTTTGTTACTACACAGAGGCTAACCGTTTGTTTAAGAACAAGTACTGTGGTACCTCGGGTTACATACGCTTCAGGTTACAGACTCTGCTAACCCAGAAATAGTACCTCAGGTTAAGAACTTTGCTTCAGGATGAGAACAGAAATCGTGTGGCGGTGGCGCGGCAGCAGCGGGAGGCCCCATTAGCTAAAGTGGTGCTTCAGGTTAAGAACAGATTCAGGTTAAGAACGGACCTCCAGAATGAATTAAGTACGTAACCAGAGGTACCACTGTAATTTAGCAATGCTGCTCAATGCAATATATATTTATTGGGAGTCGTAGCCAAAAACTATTATCAAAAATAGAGGCCCAGTTCCCTCACTTGCAGTTTGGAGACTATCTAATCATATCAGATTCTAAACATAATTGCAGCAACCAAAAGGGATCTCACACTCTTCCTTATACATTTTAACTGCAGTCTTTTTTTGCTAGGATTCCCCCGCTCCCTCCCAAATATTAAATACCAATTTAAAAAACCTTTTTAAAAGGTGCCATTTTTCTTCTTTTGTAGTCAGTCTTTGGAAACAAGTAGAGAGAGTGTGCTGGTAGGGAGATGTCAGTAGGGGGACTGTGCCGGGGGGGGGGTCAAATCACTGTACCAAACAATAATTCAGATTCTGCTTACAAGACTCAAACCAGATTAAATATTTAATTTTTTTATCAAATTTGGAAAAGATTTTAGCTTCTTCTGCTAAATTTATTCTGAGTTTGCTCATTTGCTCATTATCTATGTAGCAAACTGAAGCCCACATCTCAAATCACTGGAAAATTTGCTACTGAGATTTCACCAAGCATTGGTTACACACTTCCAAACTTATCTTTAAAAGCTTAAGGACCTGAAGAACGTTTCTGTTTAAGAGGAAAACCTGAAAGTCTCAAAGTGTGAAAATCTCTACCAATACTATTCTGACATTAAAAGGTGTGATCTCAAATTATGTAGAACTATGCCTTAAAAAATCAATGCGTGTTATTAGCAATAAGGATGGTATTACTAGCAACAGATATTATGCTGATACATAAACCATGGGGTAAACGAACTCAATCAAAGACTGGAGTACTGTACAGCAATCAATGAAGTAACCTCCAAGTGAAGGTTACTATGGAACACAAACAAAAAGAAGACCTGAAAAAGCTGTCTTCATCAAAATTTTAAAAAACTATGCTGCTTGCTAAAATGATTCTCCAGCAATATTCTCCAGAAAGCCTTTTTTTGTAAAGACACTATCACAGGCCCAAAAGACCCACTGAAGCTCACCTTTTTACATACCACTTCACTGCTGCTTGTATTCCCATCACCAGAAACTGTTGTACCTGCTTTGCAGCCTACTTTCTTCCAAATAACACCGACACCGTATAGTCAATAGGTTTCAGCTAACAACAAACCCAGTTCAGAGGAAAGGCTCTTCTCTCACTCTGTGTTAGCTGAGCCCTCAGTGGAGTAATCACACAGCTAAATCTGATTGGTTATGTGAAACTATCTACTGCTTGTAAGAAGGGGGCTATACTGAACGTGCACAAAAATGGTGTCAAAGCTGCAGCCAACAGGGACTTCAAACACACTTTCAATGGAATTGTATCACCACCACTGCCTGAATGACAGGAACAGGGGCCGGTAGTCACCTGAATATGTGAGAAGGACCACCTTTTCTTTGCAGTATACCTACCACCGAGAGAGAGAGAGAGAGAGAGAGAGAGAGAGAGAGAGAGAGAGAGAGAGAGAGCGCCAAAATCTTGGTGAAAGGGGGTGCATTTTATGAGCAAATAAATTTGTGAATCCCTCAATCCCTACCCCCTGGTTTTAGCTCATCCCTAATAAAAAGATCCAGCTCTATTGATAAAGAATAAAATGTTTGTTTCGTTCAACAGCTTCAAGCTTGCCTCAAAGTCTCTCAGCCCAGGAATTGTCATGGCCATAATACAATATTAATGTGGTGGCTTATAATTCTTATTTTACATAAAAGCTTCATTGTGTGCCAAATCCAATCTCCACAGGCTACCTGAGCCCCAGATTTTTACGAGTCTACATTTCAGCGCTGCGAGTCTACAATACACATAATTTTCAATTATGTTAGGGCAGGGCAGGATCACTGCCTATATAACATTACTGGTTGGAGGAAATGAGACTCAGTCCTACTGCCGAGTGAGCTAACTCAATCCAGATGGTGAGAGAGTGAGAAAGAGAAAGCACTGCTATGGAATTATGTAGCAGCGATCCAGCCCACAGCAACTCTTGCACAATGGAATGAACTGCCAAGTAATTGCCCCACCATCCACACACAATGCTTTAAGGTATTAGTTTGGAAACTAAAGAAGGGATGGTTCTTTTGGCAGAGGAAGGGTTACATCACAGCACTTACACAGCATATATTAGAAGGGGAATGCGTAATTGCCTTCTCAGGTTTACTATTGCAGAATTATGCAACTAATCAGAGGGGTCTCTCTCTCTCTCTCTCTCTCTCTCTCTCTCTCTCTCTCTCTCTCTCTGATAGTGTTTTGTTTGTTTTTTAGAGTATTGGGGTTTTTTTGTCCCATTACTAGAGAGTGGTAAATCCTTTCCTTCCTCCTACATGAAACAGCAGGAAATGCTATTCTTTCAGACTCAAATACAAATGTGAGCCAGGAGTCCCTTCAACTTGCAAGTGTCTGCAAAAGGAGAAGGTGAAGGGAGGAGGGGGCGAGATATTTCCTTCATGGGATCCCAACTTTGTGTCTATATCATACAGTAAAGAGAGAATCCAAATACTCTGTTCTATAAAAATTCTGTAATTTCTTGTCTTTTCCAGCCTTACTTCCAACAAACTGGTGTAATATTAAAAACAGGGGGGAAATGTATATAGGTTCTGATGTCCCATTTTAAAGCTGAAATATTAATATAGATATACTGGCCAGAAGTTCAATATTGATTTAAAAGGATGATCTAGCAATAGATCATTATTGCTTCTTCTGTTTTTGAGAGATAGGAAGAGAGAACTCCAAATCTTTTAAGGCTCCTACTGTCTGTGCAAAATATTATAATGTGTGGCTGGCTAGAATCCGTGCACAGGGGGTGGGTGAGGAGAAACACAACACACTCTTGAAAGGCTGTTAAATTGTCATCACAAGGGGGAAAGCAAACACCTCAAATGGCAAAGGATAGGGCTTTTTAAAAAGTGGAGAGGGAGGAGGAAATGTATCTTGGGTCCTGCAAGAAAGCAGATGTTATCAACCATCTTATTGCTACACTGACATTTGAAATGAGGCACAGCCCAAGGCAGAAAGCTAAAGCACTTCTAGAGAAAATATCTGGTAATGGCAATACGGCTAAGTGGAGCAAAATCCTGTTCAGGGAGACTAGGAACAGCAGACTTGGGGGAAAGGAGGGGCAAACACGAAGACCTTTTCAAAGTTGCAAACTCAAGCGTTTAGTCAACTAAATGCTTGCAATTATCAGAAATTTGGATAATTAAGGATATAATAATGGGTTAAGCGTAGATATGGAAATGCAGAAGAATTTGGTATATATAAGGAACCAGAAGTAGAAATGAAGGGAAGACGCAAGATTTTAAGAATCTCACAAGATATAGTGTTGAAAGGATAAATGTACATATGGGGG
Organism: Podarcis raffonei; assembly: GCF_027172205.1. Classification (NCBI taxonomy): domain Eukaryota; kingdom Metazoa; phylum Chordata; class Lepidosauria; order Squamata; family Lacertidae; genus Podarcis; species Podarcis raffonei. The sequence continues at coordinate 52,789,628 of NC_070606.1, forward strand.
AAGGGGGGGGACTTGTTTTTGATGTTATTTGTGGAATTATTACTTATTGTTGAAAGAAGAAAATAAAATAAAATAAATTTACAAAAAACAAAGTTGCAAACTCAAAATCCTGCCACTATGCTCTACCTCGTGACTGTCAGGAAAATTATGATACAGTATCAGAAAAACCAAGACCTAAGATATTTATAGCACCACTTTCCTTATGTCCTTACTCCTTTTGTTTTTGATGTTAAGAGGTATTTTCTTGACATAATATACTAAAAACTCACTTAGTTCAATAGATGGAAGAATCTAGTTCTAGAAGATAATATTTGCCATTGGAAAGTTTTCCCATAGCTAGGCCCAGTCTTGGGGCAAACAAGACATTACCAAGGAAAAACACAAACACACTGAACACATATTAATGAAATGTCTATTCCACCCAATAATCTGCAGTCATCACTATATTAATCCTATGGAACAGAGATGACAATGGAAATATAGAGCAGTTGCTAAGCTTATTCAGAGGCTCCCAACACTATATTATAGAGATCCAGGCCGACTTCCGGTTAGCGCCAGCGCTTAATGGCGGATCTCACCCGGAGCTCCGGGAGAGGTCTGCTTCGTAGGTTCGGGTCCTGTCAGCTACGGCGGAGCGGGGACCCTCAAAAATCACAGGCGTGTTGCCTGTGAACCGGAGACTCGGCGGGCACCTTTGCGCCCCCCCGACGCTGTGAAATAGCCTTTTTAAAGGCTGCGGATCAGCGGAGGGTGTGAGGAGCGGTGCTGAGAGTCGTCTTCACCCAGCCTGCGAAGCGAAGCCGCGTCGCCATTAGCGGAGAGCGCTGATTTCTTCCGGCGAAAATTGGATCAAAAAAACAACTATCCGTGAGTAGGATTGACCGCTAAAATACAATTGGACATTAAAATTAAAGAAATTGGGTACCGAGACGGATAAGCACTAAAAAGGAAGTCTGCTTTCCGTTCTGTAGCAAGATCAAAGCGAAAGGCACTCTAGCTGTAACTGTTTGAGAGGAAATTTGTGGAAATTAAGAAACCCACCACCAAAGCAAAGAACTCCCTCCCCGAAGGCAGAAGGGGGGGGAAGAAGATTTTAAAGTGTTTCTCTGCCAATTTTAAAGAACCTGAGTTAAATATCGCTGTTCTTATACCTGGGATCGGACTGCCGGAGGAAAGGAACCGGCTAAGGACTGTTGCTATAAGAAGGTTAAAAAGTATCTTTAATTGACTTTGGTTACTCTCAACTTGAAATATTTATTTTGTTGCATTGTAAAGTTACTTATTGGACATTATTGACTTGGATCCCTTAGAAAGAGAAAAGAACAATTGGAAGGGACTAGGAAAACTTTTGTTTATTTTTAAGAGAGTGTGGGACTATTTGGAGAAGTAAAAAATTGACTCTGCGCCCTCTAGAGGATTTACAAATTGTTACAGCAACAAGTGAAGTGTAAAATTTGAGAACTTTTGTTTGACAGTTTAAGAGTGTGGGAATGACCTTGACTAAAAGACTTTGTTATGGCAGATGGTAAAGACAAAGGGGATTTACAAGAAACAACTTTGAGATCTGGCAAACAATATAAAATTGACTCTTTCATGCAGAGAAGGGCTTCTGTATCAGAGATCCACCAACACAGAATTTGTTCATTGCCACTAATCTATCTCACCACCTAACCCCGAAATCAATCGCCTTTCAATGATTTGCACTACATTCTCTATAATGTGTACTGAATGTACAGCTAAATCATCCACTTGGAAAGCTACTGTAAACCACTGGTAGATTACCAATCCACTACCGACAGATCTAGACATGTTTTTCTGTCATAATCCTTAAATACAACCAAGATTTTCCAAGTGAATGCAATGCATTTATTTTTTAAAGTTTAGAATGTCAGCTTCATTCACAAAAATATGGTCAACAGATAGGTTCATAACTGGAAGAGGAACCAAAAAAAATCATACAGTAGCAGATAGCGCATTCTGAAACAACAATTTAGATGCCAGATTGAACAGCCCACTTGTTCCTGCTCTAATACTATAAATATTCTATGAAGAGTGTCTTTTATTGTGCTTAGCAGGTTCATTTGCTATGACTTTTTCTGGACTATGTCACTCTATCAAACATCATTAACACTTCTGGTAAACTCATGGATCAGCTACTGTAGTTCTTTATACATGGTGCTGCCCTTGAAGAATGATTTGAAGTTACACCTGAAGAAGCAAGCAGCTGATCATCTGCTAAGAGACAGCTTTCATGAAGAACATCTTTCAGAATCAATCATTCAGTCAGAAAGGGAACACCCCCCATTCCCAACAACCTATCCACAAGGATATTACGGTCAATGGTATTTATCAAAAGCTGCTGAAAGATGCAGAAGAAATAGCAGGCTCAGAATCCCCTGGCACATTATCCAGACCAAGTCATCCATTAGGACAACCAAGGCAATTTCTGTGCCAAACCATGCCCAAACTAGACTGAAACAGATCCAGGCAATCAGTTTCATTCAAGAGCACTAGGAGTCACACAGCGACCGTTCATACAAACAAGCAGAGTTATGAGTTTGAGACCCACACTGGGCAAAAAAATGTCCTGCATTGCAGCGGGTTGGAGTAGGTGACCTTTTTGATCCATTCCAACTCTGCAGTACTGCAGTCCTTGGACCAAAGAGGGCTTATTTAATAGTGGCCTCACAACAACTTCTTTCAAGACAGATGGGCCCACTCCTCTTGTAAGATTAATCACATCTGCTAGATGCAATAAGCACATAATGGTGAGGGTTGAATAACCACCACCAGGTCCAGGTCTTCGGGCTGAAATAACGTAAATTCATTTCATAGCCCCAATATTAGACAGTGCTCTGGGCACAACCACGGACTAAAATGCTGAACTAGCACAGCTAAAGTCAAGGTGGATAAAAACAACTTTCTTAGCAAACATGCTACAACTGCCCTCTGAGAGTGGAAGTCCAGTACCAGCTGGAAAAACTCTGCTGGTGCAATGTAGTATTGTGTCTTCACTCCCATGGAGGAGGCTTCAAGGAGAGCCACCTTAAGACTTCTGCTTATTTGTATTATCGTCATCTCAAAGTCTACTTCATTGAACCTAGTTCCCCAGAAAATAAAGGAGTAGGCTGAGCTCTGCTGTGTGGGAAAGGGCACCATGCCATTGTATCCTGACTGTTCCAGCTTCACACCCTACTTCATCTGCCCCTGACCTATTTCTGCTACCTCCCATTTCAATAGTAGCCTCCTACTTCACTCCAAAGGCTTCCTGGCCCTCCAGAACACCTTTTCAGGAGTTCAGGGCAGGGAACTATTATCAGGAGGGAAAGGGCAAGAAAAACAGCTTTGGCTCCAACCGAATGAGATCCAGCTTCAAATAGTAATCTGCCTGTAACACTAAAACTCCTTGAGACCAAGGTCCCTTTGCCCCTGTCCCCAATAAAATAATTGAGGGGGCTCCCCCCTCCAGTAGACAGGCATTGCCATTCAAATGGTGTTCACGCGCCGTGTTTTGTGATTGATTATGGAAGCGGGACTTACCTGCGCCCCAATATTTTATTCAAGGTGGTCTGCCTGACAACAACAAAATAACAATTTCTGAGAGAGCTCAACACTCAGATTTCACAGTCAGCAAATAACCCAATATGTAAGGAGAGTGGTCCCAATGAAGCCATATTTTCTAAGCCACTTTTAAATAAGAAATGACTATGTGGTGCCACTCTCAAGGAACAGCTACACATTAGGATTATTCATTGGCATCTCTGCATGCATGTGCTATTCATCACTGGGTGCACATCTTTCCCTTATAGCAGCATGTCTATGACCTCACAATCTCCAAGTGCTTACTAAAGCACTGGGAAACAAAGCCTACATACATAAAGTTATATGCACACATGCCCTCTAGCTGATCAGGAATCTAGAACATGGAAGGTTCCTGACTACATGGGTACGCTTATGGGTGTACATACATGAAATTTCCTTTCTGATGGTCTGCAGCACCCATGAAAATGTCAGGAAGGGACTGGAGGGTGCAGTTCTGCTCCTCCCTCCCTGTGTAAACCACAAATATGGAAGCTTACAATAATGCTGTTAACTTGACATACTCATGTTCCAACACACTTTTATGGAGATAACATGACTATGATGGTGGTGGAGTAGTGACTGTGGTGGTGAATTGGTGGAGAGAAAAATGGTTTATTATTAACTTTCCCATCTTCCCTGTTTCTCCTTGCATTAATCCCACTACTCGTGGACCTGGGCACCTCAAATTTCAGCAGCATCCTGTGCAATACTAAAATCTTGCCTTCCACTAGAGGTCATCATTGTGGCGCCCCCTGCAGCACCCCAGAAGCTCTGCACCGGGTGCAAGCTCACCAGCTGCACTCCCCCAGATTTGCCTTTGATTCCTCACATAAATTTTTTTCTGTAGCTATGCTTAATGATAGTTTTGGAGCCCAGCTAGAGTAAAACTGGTTTGGGGGACATCTTTAGGTGTTTTAAAAGACTTAAAGCAACTCCTCTCATCCACTTAGTCGCCCTTGAAAATGCCCACTACAGCGTCAGCCTCCATGTTTTTAATTACAATTCCTTGGACTATTATTTTCCCCATATCAATTTTGCTATCAGTAACACTAGTCTGCTTAATGATACAGATGTACTTTTATGCTTACTTCATTTTCTTTTCTTAACTTCCAAGTACTACTACCTCTAGCATACTACTATGACAACTATAGGGGTCATTTTAAACATGAGTAATCCAGTTTTCTCCTAATGTTGAACATGACAAAAAAAGGAATGAATTGCTAAATATGCTCTTAAGTAAACCCATAAAATTTCAAACTGAATTTTCTGTCACGTCCTTTGTGGCTTTTCCTGTGAATGGGCCTTCACTGTAACAAGGGGTTACTTCAAAACATTTGGCTCCAAAGATTACTGCCTCTCTCTCACCAAAAAACCCCCCAAAACCAACAACCCAGAGACTTGCAAAATTCTCTCTTCCCTAGGGTCAGTGGGGAAATAGAAAAACAAGCAGGATGCTTTAATACCGAAAATGTCATCTCAGTAAAACAGAAAAAAAAATTGGAAGTTGCTGAGCTAATATTAAAAACAGAAACATTCTGGTCTCACAGGAGAAGGTGGGAATGCTTTTAAAGTCCCAGCAGAAAACTTAAACTTTTCACTGTGCTCTCATTCTTCTGCACATTCTTTTCGTCGAAACCGTTTTGGGGGGCAAGGGAGGGAAGAGGGAGGGTGTGTGTGCACAGATGCCCTAGGATGATGCAAAAAGGTCAACTGTCCTCTTGGTTAATTTTGTCAGTTGTGAAACAAAATTTTCAGGGTGGGGGATTTATGTCAGGCTGACCTTCGGAAGAGACCAGCTACTCCCCGAACAATAAAAAAAATAAAAAAATCTTGCTGCCTCAGCCAGAAACCTCCTGCCACTCAAGTATCATCTTGCTGTAACAAATTACTCCTAACCCAGGATTACAGCTCTTTCCAAATCCCTCCTAGAGAGCAGAGAAATAAACATTCCCTCCCAGGATTCAAGACCAGTTGTTTCCCCTATCAATAATCCTTTTCTCTATTTGCTTCTTCTACAGCATTAGCCTGGGAGGCCAGCAAAACCACTTGCACCCATTTTCCTTTCAACCCATAAGCTTGAATGTCTCAATTGTCCATTAGAAAAGTAAAAGATGCAAGGCCGAAATCCTCGCACAATGGTTAACTATCTCCACACACTTGTGATTTGATAGGACGCTACAAATGTCTAATCCAAGTCACTCAGCGCAGGCTCACAGCCTCCCTACCAGCCAACACCAGCCCAAATCATTTCACGAAATGTTCAGCTGTGAAGGAACAAACCACTCAAAGTGAACCACAGGTGGGGACTAAAAGAATTGTGGAAATGATGTTTGGGAAAACAAACCCTTTGGGTTTGCTGGAGAAATATAGGCCCATTCCTTGGGCTATCCCCTCAAAAGTGCAGCATTTCAATCAACACACTTTTTAATATAGTTTGAGCAATAGGCAGGAAAGGAGGAACCTCTTTTTGTATAGGAAACGGTTAAAGTTGTTGCTTTTCTTCTTCTACCTAAGTGAATTTCTACCAAAATTCTAAAAATCAGAAAGAATTTTTATATTGGCACACTGCTTGTTCTTGACAGAGGGTTGACTCTAACTAAGTTAAAGCAAACTCACTGAAATTATTGGATGTAAATTAAGAGTGCAAGAGTGAGGCCACATCTTCCAGGCTGAGTGATATAGGATGTAGCAGATCTTGGGCTTGGTTTGGCTGAGGTAAAGTAAAGGTAAAGGGACCCCTGACCATTAGGTCCAGTCGTGACCAACTCTGGGGTTGCAGCGCTCATCTTGCTTTATTGGCCAAAGGAGCCGGCATACAGCTTCCTGGTCACGTGGCCAGCATGACTAAGCCGCTTCTGGCAAACCAGAGCAGCGCACGGAAACGCTGTTTACCTTCCCGCTGGACCAGTATCTATTTATCTACTTGCACTTTGACGTGTTTTCAAACTGCTAGGTTGGCAGGAGCAGGGACTGAGCAACGGGAGCTCACCCCGTCGTGGGGATTCGAACCGCTGACCTTCTGATCGGCAAGGCCTAGGCTCTGTGGTTTAACCCACAGTGCCACCCGTGTCCCTTGGCTGAGGTGCTTTGGTTTAAATCCCTAACGCCAGTTTAGCCGATAGAACTGCTGTTTTGTTGAAAAGGTGGCCAACAGTTTTTTAAAATACATAAAAAAGATTAGTGGAAACCGTTACTGGCGTTTGGTGCAAAAAAAAAAATATCACACCAGCAATAACAGTCTTTTTGAACTTCCGGGAACGGAACATGCAGGAATGAGTTTAATGCATACAGTGATCTAAACCGGCAAAGCAGCTTCACCATGTAAAACATTAATGATTAATGAGGCTTGTATTGATTTGTTTTCATTTTATCGAAATCAAAATATTACGCAAGACAAGAGGCCAGTAAATAAGCAGTAAACACGAACATTTTAATATTAATGAGTGGTGCTTTCCAGGCTTAAAACGCACATAAGCCTCTTCCCAAAAAGATGTAATAAGCAAAACACAGAAGGTGGACATAATTTGGCCTCCTTCGTGTTTCACTTCCTGCTGACATTTGTTCCCTGTGCCAAATATTTGTGGTAGTGGATGAGAGGGATTCTTGCAGGGTGTGGGGGGGGGGGGACAAGGAGAGGTAGGAAGCAATGTGAATGCCTCCTCTCTCATTTCCAGGCTGAAGAATGCCCAGCACACTGACTGAGAACCTCTGACCACATTTCCCCCCAGTAGACAAAACAGCACCACAGGCATCTCAACCACTAAGCCACTCCCACCCACTCCACTAACCCACAATATTCAACTATGGGCCAAACACTCTCAGCCCTTAGGCTACAGCAAAGAGGGAATATAAGGGGCCCGTGGACTTTTAAAACCTTTAAATAACCTGAAAGGATACACTTGTTCCTAAGCATAGATCAGCTGTAAATAACAGGCGTCACCCACAAGGTTACTTTTGATATTGATTTTTATTTAAAGGAGTGTGGTTTTCAGGAGTAGGAAATATGACAGGCCACTGTTCACATTTTGTCGTTATGCAAGTGCACGAGTGCAAACAGGCACGCACACACACAAATAAAATAGGAATATACCTGTTTATTTTTAAAGCAGCTTTACTTAAAATAACTCCACCACATAAAGGTGAAAACAAGAAGGATTCAGCTATATTTGCAGTACAGTCAGCTATGCAGTCGGCAGCAACAAACCAGTAGAGAGCATACATGTGAAACAAAATAAACAGCACTCCAAAGTGAGATACTAAATTTTGTAGATACTTGCACATTGCCAATCATTTGGTTTAAGAGCATTAACAGTGGCCAAAATACTTCTCAGCAGAACCGCTAAAAAGAATGCACAATGCCAATAAATGCATTACTGTTCAAAGGCTGCTCATATCCCAAATAGACACCTCATCTCATCAACACAAGCAGAGAGCCACAGCACATCTAGAGTCTGTCTCAAACATCATGTCACTTATATCAAAACATAGGGCCATGGGAGGAACCCACGATGATAGATAGTCCAGTTGTCCCTTGGTTCTTGAACTTAATCTGTTCAACTCCCGAAACAGTTTGAAAACCAAGACACGGCTTCCGATCGGCTGCAGGAGCTTCCTGCAGCTAATTGGAAGCCGCTTTGCAAAAACGTTCGCAAACCGGAACACTTACTTCCGTGTTTGCGGCATTCGGGAGCCAAAACATGCGAGTACCAAGGCGTTCGAGAACCAAGGTATGACTGTGCTTCTATTTGTGATGTTAGAAAACACCAAATATAGATAAAGCTGAAATAATTAGTAAAATGTTAGCAAAAATAATGGCATGATAGTGCTTTTACAGTGTAATCCCACTGTAAGTTCTATTAAGACCTACAGCTATTGGGTAATAGAAATAGTACTGAGCCTTAAGAGTATCCAATACATTTCTCATACATTAACTCATTGTAATTCAGTAAAGTAAAACAGGATTACTACCTCCATGTTGCAATGGCAAACTAAGGCTGAGATGAAAACAGAAGCAGGCCCAAGTCAAGCTAGTTAGTTGGTAGCATGGTAGTGATTCAAAGTGAGTAGGTCATTCTTTAGCCAGCATTGTATAGCATTCTAAGTAGCTACGATTCAGCAAAACCATACAAAACTATAATCCTCATGTATCTACAGCCCACATTTCTCTGCTATGTTTGGGCTTATACCATCGCCCTACATATCTGAGCCACACATCTATGAACACTTTTCTTCTTCCTTTTCCCTCCCACCCAAGCCATACCAGTTTCTTTCTTTCCAACAACTCCAAGATTTGGTATTTCATCTCTGCGTGTTAAATCCCTAGGATATGCCTTGTTCTTTCGTATGATGCTGAACCATTTTCTTAACTAACCATTCCTGCATCTGTGGCTTCTCTTTAGAAAATTCACAAAACCTCTCTCCTCCCTTGATAACTGCAGCGCTACTGAGGCATATCACTCGCTTGTATGGCATAACTGTGGGGACTGAAGTTTTAGCAACATTTTGTCTCTTCCCTCAAACAACCATGGCCTGCAGCTGTCTGAAGAGAAAGGGTAGCAGAGGCTGTAACCACGCAGAGGCTGGCCACAGGATGCTGGACTAGATGGGCCACTGGCCTGATCCAACAGCTCTTCGTGTGTTCAAAAATAATCACGATAACACCATATATACAAGTAACGCCTGAATCAGGCTTATGGCGGCCGTCTTTTGAAATCCCTGCACTGGCTTCCTGCTACACTTCCAGAGCACTGGTCCTTATTTTAAAAGCTCTACATCCTTCAGTTTCACAACAACCTTCTTCTCACCTTATGACACCTTCTAAAACTCTCAGAGATTCACCTATTACAAGCCTGTTATATTTTTGTTGCCCTTTCCAGTCTTTGTGCTTTCCATCGTTATACTTCCTATATGCGGAAGTATAATAACAAAGTCTCACAAACTAACAGTCTTCTCTAAGCTACCCTTGCCTTTAAAAAAATCTGTAATTGCCATTTGATAGACTCCTCTCCACTTCTTTACTGTTTCTTCTTCACTCCTCATCAAATACTATTACAATGCATATAATTTAGCAACAATCCATTTCCTTCCAGTTGCCACTAGGTAAATCTACTGCAGTAAGTGCTAGAAGTAAATTTATTCACCTGCTTCATCACTCACCTATACATCTACCAACTCTCCTATACCTGTGGGCATTTGACTATCTTTTCCTTTAACTGTGCAAAGGAGAAAAGGGGTGACCTATTAAAATCTGCATTTCATGACTTTACTTACTTAATAGCAACAGTAGGGGCTTACTTAATAGCAACAGTAGAAATCTTCCTGAATCACAAAGTAAAGGGGATATATTTGTCGGCCAATCAATTTGTTGTTGTTGTTTAGTTGTGTCCAACTCTTCATGACCTCATGGACCAGAGCACGCCAGGCACTCCTGCCTCCCGCAGTTTCGTCAAATTCAGGTTGGTAGTTTCGAGAACATTGCCCAACCATATCGTCCTCTGTCAATTTGCATCTTATAGCAAACAGCAGGAGATATGCACATCTGGAAGCTCCTGCTCTCTGCATCCATATTTGTGCCTCTTGAATTGGGATACTTTGTGCACGAGCTCTCTCTCTCTCTCTCTCTCTCTCTCTCTCTCTCTCTCTCTCTCTGTGTGTGTGTGTGTGTGTGTCACACTTAAAATAGACACACACATTAAATCAAATATCCAAGGCTTAAAACCTTTTGTCAATGAAAAATGTCAAGCTTTAACACGATTTGAAACTGGAGAAACTGTTGAATTTCATTACAGCTGTTCAACCTTTTTTTTTATTTAAGCAACAAAAAAAATCTTTTTATTAGGAGGGAAGGGAAAGGGGTGGGAGAAATCGACAGCTCCACTAGCCAGAGGCACTTTGCAAGCAGGAAAGTAGAACTCAAGATGTGGGCAGGCCTCAGGTTTCAGCGCCTCAGGGCATATCCAAGAGACACCAATGTATTTACTGAACAGCCAGTAAAGCAAAGGCTCCAATCTTATAACATGTTATAATCTTATATTTTATGAGAGTCCACAGTAAGTTTTCAAGGTTCAAGCAGGGGGTACAATTGGTTAGGAGAAATACAGAGAGGACTTATTATCCACCTATCCTTTAGAAGATAAAATAACTTGCATATGTGTAACTGCAAACTAAGATAATTTAATTACTCTGCCTCATTTCATAATAGATACTAACTCCTCAAATACAAAACTCTATTCTAGTCTCTAGCTGTGCAACAGAAAAATATAACAGCCTCTAGTTCGCACTGTGTCTATGAACATGCATATCACACGCACACACACAATATTACTGCATCACACACTATTTGAATAAGGCTACTTCACTCAAACATTTGCATGTGTGGCAAAGGCAGTCACCTTAGGGACCTTTCGACTTGAAAGACCTTTGAATGCAAGGTCCTGGCAGTGTAATCCGCTGTCCTGCACATAAGAAGCTTACAACTCACACAAATGTTGTGTCAGGCTTTACTAAAGAATATGCAATGATCCAATAGCAGCTAATCTACTGAACCATCTTCCTGAGATGATGCGTGGTGGCTCAAGCCAACGCAAGGCAATCTGTTGTGCACAGTGGCGAAAATGTTCCCTCTGCACTCTGGCCTGGTTCTCTACCTTCCTCTACCCAGTAAGCGAGTGGCTGAACAATCCAGAATTCAGCTGTTAACCATAGCTTTCCACTGCGTGCAAATCCAGAAACAGCTCACAGACAAGCCAAGTGTAAATGCATCCATTGTGTCAGTTTGCTGTAAATAGTAATAACAACAACAACAACAACAACAAAACAACTTAGGGAAGTGGTGTGGTGATATCTATTATACAGAAGAGTTTGGATTTGAGTTTGGATTTGATATCCCACTTTATCACTACCCAAAGGAGTCTCAAAGTGGCTAACATTCTCCTTTCCCTTTCTCCCCCACAACAAACACTCTGTGAGGTGAGTGGGGCTGAGAGACTTCAGAGAAGTGTGACTGGCCCAAGGTCACCCAGCAGCTGCATGTGGAGGAGCATGGTATCGAACCCGGTTCACCAGATTACAAGTTCACCACTCTTAACCACTACACCACACTGGGCAAATTCCCAAAATCTTATTCTTTATTGAAACAGATGATTAACAGTGTGCATTCTATAAAGATGCATAAAAGGTGGCTTTGTTGCAGGTTAGATTTGGGCTTCTAGTCCTCTGTTGTCTACTTGGATTGGAAGAGGCCTTTCACATCACCTGCTGCCTGATCCATTTTTCTGGGACCTTCTAAATACAAATTATGTGCTTTAGCACTGAGCTACAAACGCTTCCATGTTTCTGTATTTGGTCTACCAAAAAACCCCACCCATTGTCTATCCCAATGGCATTATGTCACTTAAAGAGGAAAGACAATGAGATACTTGGCAGCAGTATAAAAGCAGAAGGCAGGAAGACTGCCTAACATTGGAATCCCCTTGGAGATTCTCCTATTGGCTTCTCAGTCACATCCTCCAATATTTTCCCTTCTTTGTCCCCCTTGTTCATATACATGAGGTCTAGAAACACACTTTTAAAAATAAAATAAAAAATGAAGGGAATCTTTAGAATTCTGAAAGTGAGGCTAGATCCTGTGCATATTATTTTATAGTGTTTGGTCAAGATGCAGCCTGGATTCACGCAGAAAGTCTTTTGGCTTGTACATTCTGCATCTGACTACTTTCCACTACTGTGATCATATTGATGAGGCAGGGGAAATATCAAAACTGACAACCAATCCATGTAAATAGGAGGGCCTGGTTGTGAAGCGCAGTATCTAGACAAGGCAGGTTGCTATGATCACTAAATGCCATGCCTGCAATACCACATGAATCATTTGAGTTCTTTATTGCATAGTGCTCATGACTGTAGAAGTTTCATTTTAAAAAAAGAGGAAAAAAGCTGTCATTCATCCTAATGCAAATTAAGCTCTCTCCTTTTTTTTTAATACACAACATTTGGGTCAGTTTCCAGGGAAATGTTGCTGAATTGCCCATGTTTACTCCAGCTCCAGCAATGCAGCACAACCTTCAGTCAAGCTATTAACTTGAATGTTGAACTTCACAGCCTGGCTGTCTTTCTCAGCCATCCTTTTGATGTTACCTCCAAAGCAAAAGATCAAAGGCTCCAAGTGTGGTGAGGGGAAGTCCCAGGCTCTTAGCCTACCAGCCTGTGATATATGTTAAAATCCTGGCCAAAAAAGAGAGAGAGAGAGAGAGAGAGAGAGAGAGAGAGAGAGAGAGAGAGCGCACAAGGGAGGGGGAAGAGAGGTGGGGGGAAGGAAAGAAAGAAAAACCAGCAAAGGAAAAGTGTCCAAGCAGGGCACCAATGTGAGGATTTGACAGAATAAAGCTCCTATTTATTTTTTAAAAAATCCAGACAGAACAGAGCGGGGGCTTTTTAAAAAAGAAGAAGTTCTGACATCAACTGCATTTCTAATTGTGTGTTCAACTTGACAACTTATCCACTTACAATTTTCATGTACTGCTTCACCTCACAGTATTAAATTATTTATTCCTTCACCACTGAGAGGACACAATTTAAATCAGGATTTCAGTGTGCCAGGGGTAGAGAAACCAAAACACAGCTTACCTCCCCATTTTAAAGAGCTCAAAATCTAGATACGCTGCAGCTCGGACAGTTTTATAGAGTCTTCTATCCAAAGTTTCCTGAAGAATCTTTCCAGCTAACAGAATTCAATTTTGTGTGTGTGTGTGTGTGTGTGTGTGTGTGTGTGTGTGTTTTAAAATGTTATACCTTGCCCTTCCAATACATTTGCATCCCTTGCAACAATTTAAAACAAAACAAGTCCATAAAAGAAATAAAAGCAACAACATAAAAATGGAAGCAGTGAAAAACATTTCTAATGTGTGGGTCATCACCATCATCATCAGCTAAGTGAGACAAATGCTTGCCAGAACTGGGAAATTTTAACAACAACGGAGAAGGCCCTCTCTCTCTTATCCTGACCACACATGCTTCAGCCATTGATGGGACATATAGAAAATCATTTCAAATATATTATAGGGAGCAGAAGGTCTGGGACAGGAGGACACAAGTAAAGCAAGGTAACAAAAATATAGTGAACAAAAACATAGTGAGCACCGAGCAGCTACTGGAAGCTAGACCCATCCCCAGGAAATAAGAGCAAAAATCTGTTGAGACTTTGGTAGTAATAAGTCGTAGTATAGTTCACTCCAATTACTCTATAGCTTGCTGTTGTGTAGGTGTCATCTTATACCATTGAAAAGGCAGTGACATTTTGGCAAAGCTCAAACACAAAAACCAAATGGGTTCCATCGACATTTTCTGCTTAATTAAAGCACACTCTGTATGCAGTGCACAGATGCAACTATGCCTAATATTTTGGAGAGGGCATATGTGAACAAGACTTTGACTAGGAATGGCCATGTAATTTAGCTCATATCCGTTGGGCAAAGCTTGTTGTACTTATGTGCAATACCTTTGCAACAATGTACTTTCTTTAAATTACAACTGCAATAAAATATACCAACCACCTGAGAAAGTTTGAGTAAGCTAAATCAAGTCAGAGCCTAAAACCCATACAGGTAATCTTGGATAGTAAGGTTAGCATGACCTACACCACAGAAGGAATGGGATTTCTGACAATCATTGATGTTATATTGGAAGTGAAGGCGTTTCTGATTTTGAATATGGAAAGTTTCACATTCCTGCACACCAAGTTTGTAAACTGCGACTCACCAGGGGGAAGCAAACATACTTTTAACGTTATGAAGTGAGGAGGATTTGTAAAACGAATAAAAAGTTGGTTTGTGTCTCTCAGTTGACTCACACTTATGTATGAGCAGGTGGATTAGGAATTTTTAATACAATTTTTAAATAAATAATATTGTATATTTGTTTGCAGTGTTTCTAGACAGGAACATGCATTCTTCATGAGGGACAAGCATACACAGCCAGAAATATACTGAAAGCTTTTACTGCAGCCAATCAACTGGCAAGCGGGATTTATTTAAAACCAGCTTGTCCATTCAGCTGCACATAGAATTTGCAAAACATTTCCACCAAGCATAAGCCAAGGGTTCTAGTGGTCTACGTGGTGGGGCAGAGCTGTAAAACCACCCTCTTGATACTGGCACTGGTATCTGGGCTTACTGGGATGGGGCAAAGCAGGGGTGAGGCTTGGGTGACATGGGCACACTGGCAGAACAAATCCTTGACCCAGTCCTGTGCAAATAAGCTGTAGTGGCACTGGTGTTAGGATGACAGTTCTGCGGTTCTGTTCTATGGGCCTCAGTTGGGCCCTAGAAGAAACATAACCATCAAATAATTTAGCTCTTAGGCCATGAAAATTCCACATATCTGAATCAGTGAAAAACAATGAACTAAGTCTGATTTGTACTGCCTTCCTAAAAAAAAAGATTGTTGAGGGAAAAAACGATTGTTGAGGAACCATTGTTGAGGAAGTAGCTTCTGCTTATTCAACAGTAAGACACAAGGTTCTCACGACAAAAAGAAGAACTTCCTCAGAGTCATCAACCTGCCTTCTCTTTCTCGGATTATCCTTTGAAAAGTTCATTTAGAAAACCAAAACCAAAATATGTCCTGCATTTGAACAACAGTGGGAAGAGCAGATATTCAGAAACTACCGGCTGTCCTGGGATTTTGCCCTAAGTCAGTGAGCAAACAGGACCTCACAGTGTGGAACTCAGTCTCTCAAGATAATCACGTTAGTTTTTCCCACCATACCTTTTTAAAAAGGTGTTTCAAATAAAATCAGTAATCTAGGTGCTTTTAGGAGACTCACTGTTGGTTCCTCTTTAAATTATTCTCTCTCTTTATTCCCTTTTTCAGATGTATTTAACATTATTAATGCGTCAGCTGGCAGTATATGTGCATGCAATATCAATTACTATGAGACCCTATCATGGTATAATTATCACATAACCCTGAGACTGTGAGCATCTCAATGAAATAAGAGTCCCTGCACCCCAGCCATACTTCCAGGGGTTTTTTAAAATCATTATACGTAGCATCATGTGACTGCACCGTGGGCAGATGAAGTCAATTGAGAGTAAGGGCACTTCTCCTACTCTGAATTGGAGGTGGGAGAATGGGGTAATGATGGCAGTTGACACATGTCAGGGAAGGAAAGAAACTACAGCTGCTATTTCAGCCCCTGCCATGCAGAGGTTACATGTACTTCCCCTCCTGTGGTTTCACATCCTGCATGGTACAACCTATAACATGGGTAAACACTTAGCTGTTCACAAACCCATGAACAGCGCAGTAAAGTCGATATGTCCTAAACCAGACTCGATCAGCAGGCACATCTGATTTATGCCTAATCCAACAAGTGATACACATATAGGAGCCTACTTACAAATATGGGGGGGGGACGACAAAAAAACCCTTTGCTATACTGGGGCTCTGGGGCTGATAATGGCCCCACAGACTCAGAAGAATCCAAAATAAAGTTGGCAGAAAACTGAATTAAAATCCTGTACTGCATTCCATTCCTATAATAATACAGGAAGAGGCAAATTATGTTTGCCCAGAATAAATCTCTGCCAGTAACAAGCTTCTATTCAGGGATTATATGAAGATTGTGGGGGAGGAAATTAACACCTCACCAACAATGTCAATTTTATCAAGACAAAAATAGCAAAAGGGAATAATTGAGAACAAAAATAGACGAACATCTTATTCAAGCTTTGCCTAGTAGTAAACTACCATGTACAGTCTTACATTTCTTTAAGAGAGAGAAAGGAAAGAAGTATTTCTAAAAATATAAAACCCTGTATCAAAGTCCTTTCTAATTTGTGTCACTGCCACCAACATTTTGTCTGGGCTCCTAACTGCCCTACAATTGCATTCAATTTCCATTCCCTACCGCCAATAAACAAATATCCATAGTGAACAAAGTTTGACAGCAAACTTTATAAGCAGAAAGAAAGAAAGAAAGAAAGAAAGAAAGAAAGAATTTGGCATACACTTATAGCACATTTAATTTTACATACAGATTATATGATAGAGGGTGTTATCAATGCAAGAGCAACTTTTATAGCATCACGAAGAGAATAAACTTCTCAAGTGCCAGCAGGTATTTCCAGCAACAATACTTGTTGTGTAGCTATGGATCACAAACTGAAAATATACACTTCTCTCCTAAAGCCCAGTCTTAGGGATTTATACACCTGACCCACTACCCCTCATTCCTTCAAAAGCACAAGAAAAATCCAGGTTAGGAGAACAAAAGATCTGATGCGAATTTAATGAGGATATCACATTCCATCCCCTTTTCCCACCTAAAAGAGATGTGAAAAGTTGCCTCCATCAACATGTAAAATTTCTCACAGAATTAAATCCTATAATCCCATTTAGCACAAACGAGGTAGAGCAGCACGTTTGTGCTTAAGACATTTTAGTCTCTTAAGAAAGTAACATTTTTTTAAATTGCTTCTCTTGAAGAGTGTTTGGGAAAGATTAAGAATCTCTCTATTTCATCTCTGTTGTTGGTATAGTGAAGTCAGGGCAGAGACACAGGCTTTTTCAGTATATAATCTTCCAAACACTGAGCTAAATTAATCTTTGAAATGGAATATACAGTATATTACACATTCTGTCTGTCTCTCTCTCTCTCTCAAATCAACAGCTTCATAGAAACAGTTGCTTACATCCAACAGTATTGATTTATGATTAAATTAATGATTAAAATTATCTGCGGCTTCTTTAATATCGCATCACTGAATGATATTTCTACTTAGCCCCCAAAAGGAGCCGATAACTCCTTTCCACAGAGCAAAATAAATTGCAGATACTATTGGAAGACTGGAAACCAATCCATTCAGCTCCCCCTTTGGCAAATGACCTATCAAAAACAGTACAAGATTTTTGTTCAGCTCAGTCAACTGGGTTTTCTGCTTAACCCACAGGCATTTTTCCTGTTTCAAAGTTTCTATTAACTCCCTACTGATGTACCCTAAAAGAATTTTTAAGGGCTTGGAAGCACATAAATAAAATACTTTGTTGGACCGGCACAGCCAAATGAAAGTCTTTCTCCTGCAGTGGTGGTGATAAAAGTTTCAGTTGCAGCTATGCACAGAGACCTCCATAGATTTCTGATAGCTGAGATTGCCAACCAATCAGCAAAGCTGAGGAGCCCAGCTATGAGAGCTATCATTCCTGTTTAAGATGAGTGTCAAGACAGAACTTTTATTTTGCAGAGCTCTAGCCATCTCTAGCTGCAAGGTCACAAGAAATGACCTCTCCGGTCATCACTCTTTCAGTGATGAGGAATCTGGAAAAAGGAAAAGGAGGAAGAACATGGTGGGGAAGGAGCAAGACTGTGTGAAATCAGGAACAGGGGTGGGACATTAAAAGTTTGTTTCAAAGCCAATATGGTGCACTAAACCAGCCTTACCCAATCTGTTGCCCTCCAGGTGTTTTAGACCACAACTCGTATTGGCACCAGGAAGCACTTGATTGGTAGTGTAAAATATCTGAAGGTCAAAGCTGGTCCTAAACCCGCTTTCCCCCTCACTTTGGCTCTGCGTGTTGAGATTTCAGGTCAGCAACTTAGCATGACTCAAAATGATGAAAAATGGAAGTGGAAATGGTATTAAACATTTTTGACCAAACGTGAGTGGGCTTCATTTTTCTTTCTTTTTTTAAAGCCTTTGAAACCACAAAACACCATACAGTGGTTCAGGGAAATATACCAAATCTTGGTATCTTTTCAAAGACATAAACTACTCCCGTAATGCAGAGCAGTTTGGGAAAAAGAGGGAATGTAGAAAACAGAGAGAACTGAATATTGCTGCGTACGCATTTACAGAGTAGGTCATGTAAGCAGTATGCAAACTTGAACCCCACCATTATAAGGTTTCCCATATTACTTTTTATTTGAGGTCTACCACTAAAAAGGCAAGCTCCCAGAGATGATATGCCAGCAGCTCAGCATAGCCTGTCCATACCTATTAATTAGCATGTAGTGACAGCTGAAACCAGCTGGCTTTCTTTACTCTACTAACAGAGTAGTAAACAAATTCAGCATCAAGAAGTTGCTGCTACAATCCCCCAAATGGAGCTGCTTGCCTGCTAAAAGAAAAAGGGACCACCATCAGATTCACATACTACTGCCCAGTGGTTTCCAGCTCAACTGGATGTATAACCCTGCCAAACCACCTTGGCCTAGGCTGCCTGCCACTGCAATCACTGGCAATTTTCACATCATATCTTCTGGGCAATACTTGTGCCAACTGGTACCAGAGAAGGAAGGCAGAAGCTTCCCTTCTCACTAAGGCTTATTGGAAGGGTAAGCAAATTAGAGGCAAAGAGGAAGAAAATGTGATTTCCTAACTAAAGTGTATTGCTTTATTATAGCTACAGACAGATACAGTTGTAGCTGATGAGACCACATCACAAGAACACAAGGATCTGGATTGGACGAGTCCGGGAAAAGGACACTAATGAACATCTTATCTTGGAACCTCAATTAATGAGCCAAGGTAGCATTTCACAATTTCCCTAGGGCGCTACTAGCTTGGACATACCCAAACATTTCCAGACAGGCAAATGGCTGTTCTACACACATGTCTTTCTCCTCCTACTGTACTGGTCGGGTACAGCTGCTTAAAAGGTTGAATGAAAATCAAGTATTTGGAAGAAAACATAAACTTCATGTTTAGAATTAAACATAAACTTAATGCGGAATCAATATGACCACAGAGCCCTTTTCTAACAAGTGAACAAAATGAGAGAAGGGGTGCATGAAGACTTCTGCCTAAAACATGAGTGAGGCCTGCTAAACTTCAAATCTCTTCCAACGCAATATTCAAGAGTACCATTTAGGCAAGCAAAAGGCATGCAGATCAGTGAACAGTTGGCAGTTCTGCAGTACTTTCGATTATCAATATGCCGGGAGCTCTGGGCTGAATCCAAAGGTTTCCTTCCAAAAATGGAAAGGATCTTTCTCCAACAGATGGACTCCACCCATCAGAGAAAAAGAACCTTTGGGCCCAACCTTCTATGTCACACATTTACATTACACCGAAAGAATATACGGCATGAACCCTAGGAGTAGCTATAGATGTGAAAACCACTGGAGTTACAGAGAATGACTTACATTCTAAAATATTGCTAGTGGGGGTTTTCAAACAATATCTACTTGGTATCTTTTTTAATAGAACAGCAAGAAAACCTTAGGGCTCCAGTAAACAAAGAAACACACACACACACACACACACACAAAGCAACTTAATCAGAACTTTACAGAATAATTTACAGCATGTCTTATAAACACAGCATAAACAATGTTTATTTGTTTTAAATAACTCCTGCATATGTTTTCAGGAGACAACTCAGGCCATTATCATGGGCTAAATCAATTGGCAGAAGCCAATTTGGATAACAGTGTTATGTTTGTTTGGAGTGAACATAAGAAAGAAAATCTCTTTATACACTCAACACAAACTGAAAGCTTCTGCAATGTTTGTATTATGTTCACCAACCACGTCACTCGTTCCCTGGACTTGCACAGCCATCTATAGGTGCTGCCAACTGACTTAATTCACCCTGACAGCAACCAACACAATTGGCAGGAACAGTGGAGAGCAATAGGCTCTGTCGCCCCAAAAATCTCTTTCATATGCTGTGATAAAGGCAAGCTCACTGTTGAAATTGTAGCCATGCATTCCAAGTGTACTCATGCACCATAAATAAAAGTTTCATTAGGGTTACAAGATACCAATAGGTAAGGGGCATGCTAATATTCATAGGACATCCTAAGGAGCTATTATAGAGAAAACTGCTGGTGAAATGGGCAGCTCAGCTTTCTTCTGGTCAGGATGCTGTTGAAGTCTGCCTACCCTTTGTTCTCTTTGCATATTCTACGGTGTTTAATTCTTCACGGCTACATAGCAGAGGTGTAAGGGCAGCTATACCATGGCAGTTCTGTATTGAAGGCAGAGACCACTTTGTCCCTGTGTAGTGCCACCTTTATACATAGTGCTGCAATATAAATAGGGCAGGGCAGAGTAATGTATGATCCAGCAGCCTGATCCCAATACCTTAGCACTGTTGATCCGTTCTGAATCCTGAAGGTTTGGCCTTCACTGGCCCATAATGGCTGGAGGGCAATCAATCAATTTCAAGCAGCAATTATATGTCAAAGATGCACAAACTATGCACATCATTCGATGGTCATTATTATTCAGTGGTGTCCATAAATCTGTGGATTATATCCAAAATTGTCAAGGTAACTAGAAATAATGTTGAATTAATGGCTTGTGTAGATGTGATTATAATTTCAGTCTCAGAAGATGCATTATACTGGATAATGTCAGCAGGTCATGGAAGTGCTTACTGTTAAGGTAAAAGAGATTATGTTCCAGAGCTGGGATAGGAGGTCCTATTCACAAACTTGCATCACATTTCCATGTCAGCTACAGAGGCTGCCTGAGACTGTCATTCACAGGAGTTGTCATGGAGTAATTCCAAAGATTTCCACTGGTACTTTTAGCGACTGTTTCCTGACACTTGAGTGGGTATCAGATGTTTTGGCTATAGAGTGTGACATTTTACACATACAAATATTACCGTTAAAATCTGTCATGTGCCTAACTGCTACATTAAGGCTGAAATCCTAAACACACTTACAAAGGAATAAATAACACTGAGATCAACAGTACTTGCTTCTGATTAAACATGCTTAGGATCGTGAAGCACAAAAGTAAGTCATAGTTGCCAAATTCTGCAATGGCTTCCGTGCTCCCTCCCTCACCAAAAAAAAGAAAAAGCTGTGAAATTTGAAAGCAATCATAGTGACAAGTAGTCAGGATCTTGTCTTGTCTGCAGCATACAGATACCATTATGTGCGCATTTTGTTTAATGTAATGTATTTACCCATTTGTTAAGAGGTTTACAAACAAACCGGTTATCCATGATTAGAAATCTCCAAAGCAAAACTAGCAAAACTTATTAAAAATAATATAAAATAACATAAAGCACACCATTAAGCGCGCGGGGGGGGGGGGAGAACCCTAGGGGTGGTATTCTCCTAAATTCTACTCAGAGTAACCACATTCAAATTGATGGCCCTAACTTAGGCATGTCCATTAATTTCATTGGGTCTACTATGAGTAAAAGTTAGTGGAAGACAACCTCTAGTAACTACATTCATCTGAGAAACAGAAAGACAAAGAGGTGTGGTCATCAGGGCACCTGAAAGGGTCCTCTGGAAAAGGCTTTCCAGAAATGGAAAGAACAATGCAAACTTATAGAAAGAGGTGCGGTAGCTCTGCTTTGGACCAAGGGCAGAAAGAACATGGATGATGTAGGATACAACATACCCCAAACAAATGAAATAAAGGAAAATGTGGGCAACACCTCACCACAACAAACAAAAAATCATTAAAAATTGGGGAAGGGGGCTCACAGGCACCATGTTGGGTACTCCGGCCTAGAAAATCGACCCCAAATTTTCCCTGTCCTGGTTTACAGTGGTGCCTCGCAAGACGAAATTAATTCGTTCCGCAAGTTTTTTCTTCTTGCGAGTTTTTCATCTTGCGAAGCACGGTTTCCTATAGGAATGCATTGAAAATCAATCAATGCGTTCCTATGGAAACCACCTTCAGACCAGGTCCGGGGACAGTCTGTCCCCCGACCTCTTCTGAAGGCTGGGGGGGGGGGACAAGGGCTTTTCTTCCCACCGCCAGCCTTCAGAAGGCTGTTCTGAAGGCTGGCGGTGGGAAGAAAAGCCCTTCTCCCCACCTCCCGCCCCACAAGCTCTGGGGACAGGAGGGCTTTGCTGCCGACCGCCAGCATTTTAAAAGCCCCCGGGACAGCGGAGGTCTTCTGAAGGAGGTCTTCTCCGCTATCCCAGGAAGGCAGGCGGGGGGAGCAAAGACTTTTGCCCCCCACCGGCCTTCAGAAGAGGTCCAGGACCTCTTCTGAAGGCCGGCGGTGGGCGAAAGTCTTTGCTCCCGACGGCCAGCATTTTAAAAGCAGTCCGGGAAAGCGGGAAAGCGCAGCGCGCTTCCCTGCTATCCCGGACTGCTTTTAAAATGCTGGTGGTGGGGAGCAAAGCCTTTCGGCCCCCGCCGGCCTTCCTGGACCTCTTCTGAAGGCCGGAGGGGGGCGAAAGGCTTTGCTCCCCACCACCAGCATTTAAAAGAGGTCGCCGGAGATTTCCCTATGGGCTTTCTTCTTGCGAAGCAAGCCCATAGGGAAATTCGTCTTGCGGAACGACTCAGAAACAGAAAACTCTTTCGTCTTGTGAGTTTTTCGTTTTGCGAGGCGTTCGTCTTGCGAGGCACCACTGTATTTTCCTTTGGGATCCCCATGGCTGAAAGGTAAGCCTTCCTTGAGGCCAGCAGCATCAGAGTGGGAAATTCAAATCTGAACCATAGGAGCAATGTGGACAGAGGAAGCACACACTGATGAGTTTGGTGCACACCATGTGCAAGAGAAGCCAGCAAATCAGGAAATAGCACTGCATCCAGTAGCACACCCAAACAGCCAACTTATCCCCTTCTTTCTTAATGTGCCCAGTGTTCCTGAGACCCCACGCCGCACCCTGGGCTGTTACTCTGCAGCCTCCTCTCAGCAAGTGAACACAGTCAACCTTAGTTTACAATTCAGAAATAACAACATCTAAGCAGCAGTCAAGCAACTTGCACCAGCTGTATTATGATAGCTTGATTTCTGAGGCAAGATCCCAGTTCAAACTACTTGTCTTTTTCTCCCCTTTTCCTTTTGTTATTTCTGGGGAGACAGATGATTTTCATATCTAGCTTCTAAACCACCTAACTCCACTTACAGCTCTTTTCTAGCATTTCCACCGCAAAAAAGAGACAGCTGATCTGGCGCTGCTTTTATCCAGGAATTACAACAGGGTGAGGGCTTTTACAGCATCTGATGAGTGACCGAGGCCTCCTAGACACCTCTCTGCCTACTGAATAGCTTTCTGACTGCCAGGCATTTGTGTGTGTTTTTTTTCTCCCAGTGAGTGAGAGGAGCCAAGCACAAACAACAGGCTCCTTGTTCAGGCACGCTTTTTTAGCCCAATGAGGTTGCCCTCTAGAAATGCTTCTAAGTAAATACCTAAGCCAGCCCATCATGAGGTCTATATACAACCCTGCTTAGGATACAATACGTGCCACTGTAACATTTCATCTGTCAGCTGCCCTTACAACCACCTCTATTGTAACATAGATTCCACCTTCACTGGGGGATTTATGAAAGAATCAGAGGCAAAATCTAGGGGCTCTCTACATGGGAGAAGCATGGAGAGCAAGAAAAACAAGTCTTTTTTTCTTCTAAAAGAGAGGCAGAGAGAGAGAGCGACAGAGACAGATGTGATCTAAAACATTTTTATAAGCTGCAAAAATAACAATGTAAAGAAAACCAGTTGTCAATTTATTTACAAAATCCAAAATAAACTGAAAGATAGAACAGGATAAAATATTCAGATATACGCCCAACAAGATTAAAAATAGTTCTGACTTAAAGTTATGCAATACTAGTTCAAAAACACCAAAAAAGACATTCATATTCTGTATTTGTTTAAGCCCCCTATATTTGGAATGTCAAAAATATGTTTGTGCGCAGGGATTAGTAGTACAGAATTCAAACAATCTCTACCTGAAACCTTAAATGGTACATCTTTGGTATTATTGGGGATTTTTTCTGAACACTTGCATCAGATTCTTTTGGTATCTCCAGAAGACACTAGGGCTTAAACCAACCATGTAAAATAGTCTCAGAAAGTTACTAGCCAGCAAAAACTTTACTCACATACTTTTTAGTCAAAGCTTGTGGAGGAGGAACAGAGCACAGTGTTTTTCCTTTTCCAGACCCTCTTGTGAGTAAAATGCAGACAAGTAAAATATTTTACAGGCGACAAACACTGACAAAGGGGCACAAATTGCACCGACAAAGGGGCACAGAGTGATCTGTGCTTCTTCTGCCAGACCACATGATTCCTGTGCTGAGCACCCTGCATGTTTAGGGGAGTGGTTAAAAGCAAGACTGGTGCAACTTTTGTGTCCTGCATATCCAGAAAGGACACATAGCAGGCTGGTGGTGGAAAGATGGAGTGATCCATGCCTCTGATATCAGCCCACTTGATTTCTATGCTGGCCATGCAGCAAAGGGCTTTGTCTAGTACAGAAGTTCATCAGGCCAGCAAGAAAGGTATCTGGGTTGTTCTGCCCCTTTACCATCACTCACCATGTTTGCACACCAGATGAGCTGTCATGCTCACCCAACCAGCTACCACTCCATTTCTGTGCTGGATGCATGGAAGAGGCAGCTGCTTTCTCCACATCCAATTTCTCCACCTGGCAATGGAGAAATTGATCCCTCTGTTCATTCACTACCAACCTGCTACACTTCTGTGCTAGATATGCATGATGTTTGCCTACCAACAATGGTGGCAGCAGAGGAAAGGAGTGCTCCTTCCCTCTGGCACCAGCATGCTTAGTATCTGTGCACATAGGAAGGAACCTCATCTCCTGCATGTTTATATGGCAATGTAATGAGCTGTTAGAAGAAGGACAAAGCTCTCCATCCATCCTCTGGCACCCCACATACCATATTTTTCACTCTATTAAGACGCACCAGACCACAAGACACACCTAGTTTTTGGAGGAGGAAAACAAGAAAAGAAATATTCTGAATCTCAGAAGCCAGAACAGCAAGAGGGATCGCTGCGCAGTGAAAGCAGCAATCCCTCTTGCTGTTCTGGCTTCTGGGATAGCTGCGCAGCCTGCATTTGCTTCATAAGATGCACACACATTTCCCCTTACTTTTTAGGAGGGAAAAAGTGAGTCTTATAGAGTAAAAAATACGGTAGTTTCTATGCTGCACATGGAGGAGGCCAAAGTGCCTTCTTCCATACCCAGCATAGAAATGCAGTGGGCTACCAGAGTCCTCTACTCATCTTCTGGCCGCCTGCTTGATTTCTGTGGTAGGCAGGGAGAAGAGCCCTATTGAATCAGATCAAAGGTCCATCTAAGTCAAGCATTCTGTTCTCACAGTGGCCAATCAGATGTCTGTGGGTATTGGCTGGTAAACATCATCCTTCTGACAGCCCACTCACTCATCTATATGCAGTATTGCTATCTATGCTAACCAGGGGTGTGGTTAAAAGCCAACATCTGGAGCATGTACAAAGCTAGGCACTTTTATCCATTTTGGAGTAGCCACAGACCAACATATAATGTTTTAAACCAAGCTGTAATCTGTTTTGATGAAGGGCAGTTTATAGATATTAAAATTAATATATTAATGCTTCTTTCTCCCGTGTCCCCTCATCATGGATTAAAATGTGCAAATGGCAGTCAGATCCTTCCCTACTCACCACCAATGAACATTATCAAGGATAAAGTAAGGCTTATACAGTCATACTTCGGGAATACGCTTTGGGTTAGGCATTTTCAGGTTGCGCTCCACAGCGACCCAGAAGTAACAGAGTGCGTTATTTCCGGGTTTCGCCACGTGCGCATGCGCAGACCGTCAAAATGACGTCACACGCATGCGCAGAAGTGCCGAAACGTGACCCCCGCACACGCAGACATGGGTTACGTTCACTTCGAGATGCGAACGGGGCTCTGGAACGGATCCCGTTCGCATCCCGAGGTACCACTGCATGCTCCCTTCAAAACCCATGTCTCTTTTTGCATTCAGGTATTCATAACAAACGCCAGCTCCCTCGGCCAGTAAAGCAAGATGAGCGCTGCAACCCCAGAGTCGTTCACGACTGGACTTAACTGCCAGGGGTCCCTTTACCTTTTTTATTCATAACAAAGTACAAGCTGCAACATAAGAAGTGGCCCCCAAATCTGGGCCAACAGAGAAAATCAGACTCTCAGGCTGCAGCAGCTGTGCATACAGAGGACTGCTAGCCATGAGTCCCACCATCCAGCGATTTCCCACAAACAAGAGTTACCTAATGCTATCCATTTTCAAGTGCAACTATTTTCAATTAAAACTTATATAGCCTGGCACAGAGAAGCTGAGCTTGAAGAGAATGCAGCTACCTTTTCAAGAGTTAAGATGCCTATGTAAAGTACACTTCAAATTAGAAACAGATTGATTCCTGGGCAGAAAAAGGTCGTAAACGGTGTAGGGGATTATTTCAATCACAGAGCAGGTAGTCTCAGCCAAGAACCACAAGCAGAGATAAGTGAAAGGGTGTTGCAGGTTTGCGCTGAACAGCAACCTCAAATTCCAGCCACAAATGTATTTTCAGACTGATGAACGATGGAAGCATTTTTAAGGCACAAAAAAGGGAATGGTTTGAAAGAGATCTGTGCAGTTCAGCAAATCAGTCTTAGGTTTGTGCATGTCAGAGTATCTCCATTTATTGGGCTAATCCTGGATAGACCCCAACAGCCCTACAGCTCCCTTCCCTCTTTCTCTCACAGCAACTCTATGTTATCTTCCTATCACAGCATGCTTTCCTAGGCTTAGGTCAGGGGTCAGCAAACTTTTTCAGCAGGGGGCCGGTCCACTGTCCCTCAGACCTTGTGGGGGGGCCAGACCATGGGGGGGGGAATGAACGAATTCCTATGCCCCACAAATAACCCAGAGATGCATTAAAAACAACAACAACACACACATGTAAAAACACCAGACAGGCCCCACAAATCACCCAGAGATGCATTTTAAATAAAAGGACACATTCTACTCATGTAAAAACACACTGATTTCAGGACTGTCCGCGGGCTGGATTTAGAAGCCGATTGGGCTGGATCCGGCCCCTGGGCCTTAGTTTGCCAACCCATGCTCTAACAGGGGTCAGCAACCTTTTTCAGCAGGGGGCCGGTCCACTGTCCCTCAGACCTTGTGGGGGGCCAGACTTTATTTTGAAGAAGAAAAAGAACTAATTCCTATGCCCCACAAATAACCCAGAGATGCTTTTTGAATAAAAGCACACATTCTTCTCATGTAAAAACATGCTGGTTCCCGGAGCGTTCATGGGCTGGATTGAGAAGGCGACTGGGCCGCATCTGGCCCATGGGCCTTAGTTTGCCTACCCATGGCTTAGGCTGTCCCAACATTCATCCCTGACATGCACCACCACTACCATCTCCATCCAGTTCACCAATGTGTTATCTTCTCCATTGCCCCTATTTCCTTACTGAACGTGACCTGTTTTAACACTACCACTGTTTGCCATGTTGCTAGTTTCCAGAGTCCCAAATTACCTCTCCACAGATTTGCAAAAATGGCTGGAGAGGCTAGAGCTAAAGCTTAAAAAATATATATTTAAATGAATGCAGCGGGAGTGAGGGTGGTTTCCAAGTCAAAAATTCCCTCCGTTCTATTGACATGATAACCTTGCATTTATCAGTCAGTACTTTCTAGCATTCCTCTGGAGCTGCTGCCAATTTGCCTCTCATCTCTCGCCATTAAGCTTAAAGGTAAGTGTGTGGAGTAATTGAGACCTGAATTTCGCAAACCGGGTCCCTTAAGGCTACTGGCTTTCATCAGATCCTGAGTGCTGTCCCAAAACATACACAATGAAATAATTTTTGAATAATATTGCTACAGGAGAAAAACTGCGGGAACCATCATGGGGCAAGCTTTCCACCTGTCTTGCCCCACCTCAACCCCTGCCTGAGATTCTTATAAGGAAGACATGCTGAAGTATTTACTCTTGTTCTCTCTAGCATTTTTCTGGGGACTGCACTTTGCCTTGTGGGCAGGAACATGCATGTATTTGGTCTTAATATTTTTTGAAATGTTAAGATTTAGTTTTGAATCGTCGTTTGTATTGTTTGTGTCTGAAAAAAGGCCCTGGGGCCCCCTTTTTTTGGCCAAATGGTGGCATATTAATAAACAGTAATAAAACATAACAAAAAGCTCTTCTCAAGCCATTTTCTGAAGGAACAGAATGGCCTTCCAAAGTCTACCAGGAATAATCCTCATTGGCCTGTTTTGGGAAACAAACTGTAGCAAGTCTCATTCTTGCACTGTCTTCCTCTTTCATTCACTAGCAGAAGAAACCAAAAGCATATGGTTCCAGTTTTAAGCAAACCATAGATCCCCATTGCAGATGAACTCTGGGAATATTGGTTGGTTCAAACCATAGTTAGCAAGAGGCTGATTTCAAGTCATATTTTCACAAATGTAAATAACACTGCATACTTTGTTCCAATTGCAAAATTTAAAGGTTTTTGTACTGCAATCTCTACGGCACAACCTCCAATCCAAAGCAGTTACTATAATTCAAAATAAATATCACCTGTCTAGTCAGCAATCAGATAAAGGTGGTCTAGCTAGGAGCAACGCTAGCCGAGAAGCTGAGCACATGAAATATTAAGGGGTACAAAGAATTTCCTACACTACTAGATGGAAAGAGACAGTGCTTGCTGATTCATACTGCCGTTATTCCAATTTCAAATTATCTAGTTTCTCTTGTCCTCTTATTACACTTATCAGCCAAATAAAATAAACAGTGATGCAGAGAACAATGGCCTTAATAGCTTAATGAGCAGAGTGTCTTGCAAAGTACAGTGAAGAGCCTTCCTCAGCTATCAGAGTCATTGAGACTAAAATAAACTTCCAAGTCCTTGGAATCTGGAGACAGTTGCATGATAAACATGTGAGTCAACTGTTTCCAACAGGCTTCGTAGCTGGCTAGGCAGAGCCTGTTGCACCAGTCTAACTCTTTATATTAGGATGCATTGACCTTGCAGCTTCATAATCAATGATCTGGGACTGTTCAATAATTTTTCAAGACAAGGCCCCAGAAATATTTCCCATTTTTAAGGCATCTTAAATCAAAGATGAATGGAGTGTTGAATTTGCCACCTATGTCCAAATATCACCCAATATAAATGAGATTCTGTTCAACTCCTCTACACTGGACACATTATCTATCCAGCTACCACTAAGCATACACACATACTTTAATATGTATTGTATCACCCATACACTGTCTCTATAGTGTCCAGAAAGATAGGAAAGGTTATACACAACAGACAAGGACTCTGATTTTCACCATGGCAACCAGCTTATTTATAATGTGGCCTACCTTCATCAAAGCACTGCAAAAAAAACACAAACCTAAATGCAAGTGTAGTGGTACATTCAAGTACTGAGATGAAGAAGCTTGCATAAGCATGTAAATGAACTGCTTCCATTACATTATATGTACAATTATTAGCATTTACTCTTGGATATTCCTTCTCCTTTTTGCCCAGGTAAAAGTAATAGGGAGAAAAAATAATTATTAAAGGTTCGAGTACACATCAGCATCAAAGGTAGGAGACCTCCTTAGAGTGCTTGCTTTTAAAAGGGACAACTTCAGCACTGGAAAGGGAAGATATAGAAGATGGTGGTTAGGCAGCAGGGAAGCGGGTAGATACAGTGACTTGTTCCTTACGAACCTCTGTCACATGTACAGGAATCAGAAATAAAAAAGATGATCTATCCATGAGAGAACTACATTGTGTCTGGCACAAAACTTCTGGGATTTCAAGCGAAAGCGTCTATTTCAAGGCAAGTAACACCAAATCACGAAAACTAATTGATACTGTTAATTGGAAACTACGCAAAACATTTTCCAATGAAACTATTGTTTTACGTGAGTAGCTACTTCCTGGGATATTCAAAGTGGCAGCTTAACAAATCACTGATAGTAAAAATGTACTCACCCTATTATTTGTTTTGTCAACAACATGTCAGTAGCTTCTTCTGACTGGTTCTAAGTCTTAGCATATAGAATGTGTGAACACTCAGGGAAAAGCACAAGCTTTCTCAAGAGATAATCCTTTGTGAAAAGGTGCATAAACAACCTTTCCATATGAAAGAAATGAGTCAGAAAGCAGGGGAAAGGTCTACCAGGATTTCTTTATACTGACTGATCTAACACAAAAAGAAATACAATTAGGTTTCTGGAGAATTTCTCTCTCTACTACTGTAAATAAGTTGGTAATTGTATAACACCAATCTCTATTTGTTGCTTTTTGGCTTTAAGATATTCTAATCAACAGAAAACTTCCTAATCTCTTTGTTCTGGTCAGACATTAAGACAAGATACTAAAAGGAGTGATAAAAATCGGGTGTGATCAACCAAACTCTAGATGTGGAGGTTACTGGAAGTTAATATATTTTCAAGTGAGGACTTTCTTACTTAAAGGTAAAGGTAAAGGGACCCCTGACCATTAGGTCCAGTAGTGGCCGACTCTGGGGTTGCGGCGCTAATCTCGCTTTATTGGCCGAGGGAGCTGCCGTACAGCTTCCGGGTCATGTGGCCAGCATGACTAAGCCGCTTCTGGCGAACCAAAGCAGCACACAGAAACGCCGTTTACCTTCCCGCCGGAGCGGTACCTATTTATCTACTTGCACTTTGACGTGCTTTCGAACTGCTAGGCACATCCAATTCAGATTCATCTTTATTACAACAGGAGCACACCTGGCATTTTCCAGCAGAGGGTATCTGGTAGGCAATATACCTAAAACAACCAAGTGATAAAAATCTTATGGCTTCCAAGTTGATTGTTAGAAGCTAGAAATTAGTTACAGGAGACTCTCCACTGAAAAGTCAGTTCATGTATTGTACACGGTCTTGGAAATTTACACTGCCAACCACGGATGGGGTGCACACTAAGTTCAACGCAACCTGTCACGTGCAGCACCTAGGACAATGTTGGCAAAACATGAATGTTAATTAGTGGGAGCTGTAGCATGACAGATCTTGTATGCTCTAATTTTGTGAATTGGCTATATTCCACTATGGAATTTGGAATGACATACCACCCAAATAACAGGATGAATCATTCATGCCATGCTGCAATGTGCTCAGAAGGTCTCATAATATAACATCACAAAACCACAGAATTGTAGGGTTATACGGGATAGAAGGTCATCTTTTCCAGTTCCCTTTCTACAGGCAGATATTGTCAGAACAGCCAGGAGCAAGCAATGAGGTAATTATTGATATAAGCTTTCAGGTCAAGCCAGCTACTAAGATCTTACTCCTCCTTCCTGATATGAGATTTGTCCACTGTTTAACTAGCTAAAAATCCTCTTTTTATGTAGGATGCTTTTTGAGAGATAGGGAAGCAAAGAAGGTCATCCCATCATTAGCTCTGCTACCCACATGTACTGTAATATGTGTTCTATGTGCCAGGAATCAAGTTATCTAGTGCAAATGAACATTTTACATGCATGACCTCAATATACAGACCTAAATTGGTTTAATAATATACTTGTAATTTTAATTTCTTTGAATACTGTCCTGAAATTCCATTTTTAGATGAACCGTTAACACGTTCACATCAGTGCGAGTGAATCCTTTTACTGCAGGCCTGTGCGTGAGGAGCCCATGATCTTGCAGTACACTTCCAATTTCTTAATCAAGTTAAACATTTGGCTCTTTTACATGTGCACTAGCCTTCATTTGTATATGTAACAAAGCTCTGAACTTCCCTGCCAGTGCATCTGGAGACTGGATCCCGGGCTTCACAAAATCTAGAACATCCCTCTATGTCCTGGGGTTAAGTTACAGTGGCAACTGAGCTCTTTAAAGTGTGCTGGAAGCAATGTCACTCCTTGATTCACAGCCTCATTTTTCAAAATAAACCTACATATCTTTCCTTCCTCTGCTGTTCACGTTCCTCTCAATTTATTTATTTTTTAAAAATGTTGTTGCTGTTGTTGTTGCTAATTAAGCAGCCTTTGTTTTGTTTTGACAACATACGCACCATATGCACCTCACTAGCTTAATCTGTTAATTTTACTGAAAGAGGAGTAGCTTTTAGAGACGTAGACAAAGCCTGACAACTTAATGATTGTGTCACAATCCCCGCCTGTTCGGATCTGACCAATCCAAACTGGATTGGAATATCTATGAGTTCTCAGGAATGTCAGGAATCAAGAAGACAAGAATTTTTAAAAAAGAATGGGAAATGTTTATAATATATATACAAAATCATTGTAAACAGGTCAAAACATTAGCAGGATTTTAAACACACTTGTAATGTAACAGGATGTATAGATAACTTAGGAAGATGAAAAATTGGAGAAATATTGATATGCAGTTGAAAACAGAATCAAAAGGACCCAGGGAGGAGATGGGGAGAAGTCAAGAGATTCAGAGTAATCTCGATATGTGAATATTGTATGGTTTTTTTATGTATGTTTATTTTTTATGTATGTTTATTTTTATGTATGTTTATGTTTTATGTATGTTTATTTTATTTTATGTATGTTTCTTTTTATGTATGTTTATTTTGTTTCACTTTCTTTTTCTTTCTTTATCTTTGAAAATCAAATTTAAAGATTATTTTTTAAAAAGGAATATCTATGAGTTCACGAGTACACATTTAGTAATGGTGGTGGAAGGTTAAACATGCATTTACAACACTGAGGAGCAACCTTTTTGATGGAATATGTGAAGATTAGTCATCTTTATGAAGCTGGGAAGAAGCATCAGGACCCAGTGAAGTGCCCTCTCTCTCCCCCTCTCCTTCCATTCTTATGTGCTGGCTTCAGCATACAGATCCTGACTTGCTTCATCATCATATTTATTATTCACTCACTTATTCTTGGCTTAGTTTAAGAAGCCTAGAATTATTGTCCTTTATTATGCCAATCCAAGTAAATGTTAAGTATTAAAAGGAAGAGAAGTATCATATCCACACTATAGGTCAACTGTAGAAGATCCAAACCATTTAGCACATTTCTTTTTGTTTGTTTTTCCAAAAACAACAACACTAAACAACACTAAAGCACCAGTTTCCCATTCAAGTACAATTTCAAGTTCAGGTTTTCAAAAAACAGGTTTGGTACCTCGGCTTACATACACTTCAGGTTACATATGCTTCAGGTTACACACTCTGCTAGCCCTTCTAGAAATAGTGCTTCAGGTTAAGAACCTTGCTTCAGGATAAGAACAGAAATCAGGCTCCGGCGGCGCAGCAGCAGCAGGAGGCCCCATTAGCTAAAGTGGTGCTTCAGGTTAAGAACAGTTTCAGGTTAAGAACGGACCTCTGAAACAAATTAAGTACTTAACCCGAGGTACCACTGTATATGCTTACAGGTATATGAAGATTTTAACTGTTCACAAAACGCAAGCAAGCTTTGAAAGAAACTACAAAAACTGCTAGTGGTGCGTGAAAGAAACAAAGCAATATATTTACTAAAATATATTCTTCATAGCTGCAGCCTGGAATTTTTCCTTTCTCGTCAGGGAAGCAAAAAAGAACAACTACACTGACATCTACGTACGCAGGCTGATTACAGTTTTACTTTCAAAAGAGCTTGGATTGATTTTTTTTTTATAGATTTGAAATAAATTAAACTAGATTGACTCACTTGAGAATGGCCATAATCCCTTAGTCAGATCCCAAAGAACTCTTACCAAACCAGCTGTTAATTTAGGATTTATAAGATAAAGCATGAGAAATCCACCCCCTCGTACCTAAGAACAGCAGCTGACATCATCACTGAAAGGGGCAAGCTGCACATTACACATTGCAGTTGTACACACTGGCCTCTTCTCTGTTGTCTAGTGCCCTTGGAAAGGGCAGAGTAGCATTAGAAAAGTAACAGGAGGAAAGTCTAACACCTCCCATACCAACAACTTTCTCTTAAAACTCCCCCAAACCCAACTCCCCCCCCCCAGTATTCCAGACCCTGTTGGTAAACATGGGACCAGAACAGGAGGACGAGGGTTCAAGTCAGGTGGGATATATGTACGGAATCTGTGGAAAGTAAGTAGTCAAGGGAAGCTTAAAACACTTCCTTCCCTCCTGTTTCTTCTTCAGATTTCCCCCTCCTAAGATGCTTTGTACTGGAGAAGCCATGACACCTAAATAGGTTCAGGAAAACATTCAGATTGCAGCTAACTTGGCAACCTGTTAATTCTTTTAGGAACTAACCAGAAAGTTCTAGTGTGACGGCTACGAGGGAACTTGGGTGTGCGGAGGAGAAATGGAAACCACATTTTATAGAACATTTTTTCCTTAAGAATCATAATATGCAGGCTTCTCAGCTTTCCTTTCAATCAGAATGTTTTAAATCACTGGATTGGTTTCCCCATGCCCTACTGGAACTAAGGCCAGGTACCTGCAGCTGAAATAGCACATCCTTTTCCTGTTTACATCATCTTCTCTTTCCTCTCCCCATCCCATTAGGAACACAGGAAGCTACACTGAACTGAAGCAGACCATTGGTCCAGCTAGCTCAGTGCTGACTGGCAGAAGCTCCCCGGGGTTTCAGACAGGGGTTTCTCCCACCCAACCCTCCTGGGGACACCAGGGGCTGAACCCGGGACCTTTTGCATTCAAAGCAGATGTTCTACTGCTGAGCTGTGGTCCTTCCCCCTAACATTGCTGCAGGTATGTCTTCTTGTGCCACCGAAAGCACAATGATGGTGCTCTACATACAAGCAAGTAGGCAAAATGAAATTCTTCAGAAAATAGCATATTTTATATCAGGAGTGTGGAATCTCAGGCTCAGGATCCAAATGTGGAACTCCAGGCCTCTTTTCCTGGTCCTTGGCATTCTCCCAGCCCACACCCTTCACTGGATTTTTTTTCTCCACATGCTCCTTGAGTGTTTTTGCCTAGCTGGAACATATTGTTGAAGTGTGATGATACATCTCGCTTGCCTGACTGGGAAGGTGTATGTTGCATGGCTAGAACATTCTCTACTGCAGAAAGGTAAAAGTCACATCCATTGCTCCTCCCACTTTGCCTCTGGCCACACCCAGTAATGACAAGCAGCCATTGGAAGGGTGCCTATAACAGAATGCAGCCCTTGGATTGTTCTAGCGTACCAACACAAGGACACTTAATACATGCATTCTCAGGCTTAGGTATTCTCATACTTTGGGGTCTTGCAAAAGCCTCCATTTATCTGAACATTTTTTAATTATATCCTTACATCTGTGATTATTATGCTGGATTTGAAAGTAATGCCTAGGGTTCAAGTCATTACGGAGGTAATTCTAACTCAAATTGTGCACTTCAATTTTCTAACTTATATTTTGCAACACTAAAATCAAAATTTGATAAAGCCAACAGGCAAGACCTGCCTTGAGACATCAAGGCTGCACAGGCTGAAAATCCAAATAAAAAGCATGGCTAAATATTTATAAGTACAAAAAGGTCTTTAAATTTGCGTAGCTGAAGTAGATACTTCCTAGAAAACAATCGTTTACCAAAGTTTTCAAGCACTGTTTCTTCATATTTCACGTGGACTCCATGATGGTGACAGCAATCACAATGAAATATGTCTCACCCACGTTTCTCAGAGTACACCCAAGAAATGCTAGCTGGTTCTGTCACATTCCTTTCAGCCCTCTTGATATTTACCAGCAACAAGTTTATCTGCATAGGTTACAGCTGCACTCCCACTCCTGGTCCTCCAAATAACAAACAACCCCCTTCTACTCTATGATTCTGCAAAACTGGCAAATGCATTCTAATAAATAGGAGTATCTGGGAATTTTCCATAAAAGTAAACTAGCACTCAGTGGTCATAAACAATCAGTGTCTCCCTTTATTTTTTAAGTGCCAAGATAAAAGCACTTAAGACACAAAGTGCCTTCTTTTGATTTTCTGCTGCTTACATTATCTCTCATTGGTCAACAGAATCACAGAATTGTAGAGTTGGAAAAGACTACAATGGTCATCTAGTCTAACCCCCTGTAATGCAGGAATCCTAACCATTTTGCTCTTTATAACAAACTTTACTGCAGGGGAGTAGATTTCTTCACAGTGAAGACATCCCACGTATTCATGTTTCTAAGTAGGTCTACCATTACTTTCCATCTGGTTACTCTTCTTCAGTATGTGAAAAAAGTCTTTTCAAAGTCTTTTCATTTAGTATTGTAATCTTACACCTACTTATTTTCTTTCTTTTTTACCATGTATGGATATATGTATGTATGTCAGAAAATTAGCTCTCACACCAATACATTCATACTGAGAATTTTCTTATTTTTGTCCCAATCCTAAATATATAAACCTTTAAATCTGAACACAGGATATCCCTATATGCCACAATTAATTGTGTTACAATTAAAAAAAGCAAGCAGGGGTTGTATTCAGTGACTTCCACTTGCACAAATGGATGTCCTCCTTCCCCTCTGTGAGCTGTCCAAATACAGTGGTACCTCGCAAGACGAAATTAATTCGTTCCGCGAGTCTTTCCGTCTTGCGAGTTTTTCGTCTTGCGCACGGTCAAGTTGCAACTGCACCTCTCCAAGCGGTTTTAAGAAAAAGGAAACAAACTCGCAAGACGTTTTCGTCTTGCGAAGCAAGCCCATAGGGAAATTTGTTTTGCGAAGCAACTCAAAAAGCGAAAAACTCTTTCGTCTTGCGAGTTTTTCGTCTTCCGAGGCATTCGTCTTGCGAGGTACCACTGTATGTTTTTTGTGAGGGGTGGTTTCCCCAACTCTCTGGAGCAAATTTGGGAATGACACGGGACACATGCAGGGAAAGTGAGATAGGGGAAGTCCTGTTACACAAGCAGATATTATTCCACTTGCCCCATTATTTAGTTGAATACTTCCCCTATGCTCCACCCAAACGACTGTTACAGGTCCAGTTGTGCAAACGGTGTGTTTTCAGGGTTAATTTATGTTTAAATCTTAGATTATAATCTCAAGAGAGGAAATCACTCTAGTCTTCAGTCTCTATCCCCTGTAGCAAGAGATAAACATAACATCAAAGGCCCATTGCCTTGTTTGCAGAGCACTAAGTATTAAAAGGAAATTGTTTGTTTCTGTTTATTTTATTTTTAAAAAAACATTATGAGCTGGTGTGGAGGAAGCAGAGGATGCAAAGCAAATGCACTAGTACACCAGTGAGATAAAATATCTTCTTCTCATTGGTCTTTCTTCCTCCGCACTTTATTTCCAGGCTATGATACATTCAGACCCGCCAAATGTTCAAGCATGCTTAAAACTCATAGCCCATGATTTCAGAGTGGAGCACTGAGGGGTTGATTTGCACATCACCTTTCCCGCGCACATGTATTGCGCTCCTTCTTCCGTGGTCATAGGATTACATATGCTTCAGGTTACATACGCTTCAGGTTACAGACTCCGCTAACCCAGAAATAGTGCTTCAGGTTAAGAACTTTGCTTCAGGATAAGAACAGAAATCGTGCTCCGGCAGCGCGGCGGCAGCAGGAGGCTCCATTAGCTAAAGTGGTGCTTCAGGTTAAGAACAGTTTCAGGTTAAGAACGGACCTCCGGAATGAATTAAGTACTTAACCAGAGGTACCACTGTATCTGTCGGATCAACCATCTGAAGGGGAAAGCATGTTCTGACTATCCCAGTTGCACTGGCCACCAGGCCCACAACTCAGAAAACAAGTGCACCTTTCATGAGCATATATTTGCACTTTAAAAATAAATAAATAAAGAACTATCATTGGTTTGTTATTCATAAAGCAATGAGGTTTCATAAAATACTCTGTTTACAAAATGTAAGGGGATCAGAATTAAAATCCAATTTAAGGAATTATGGAGCCTTCAGATTGCTTTTGCTCAGTGATGAAAAAAGACAGGGATGTTGTTACTGGAAGAAAGCCAGCAGAAACTGAGCGCTGTAATAATAATTATACAACCATGTATGTAAAGGGGAGGGGGAAGTATTGAAAAAGAACTTAACAGCCTCAATAGTTACAACTCGATAGCCAAGAGTGTCTATGACCTTGATTTACAGTTCACTGAAAAAAATTGTGTCACTGAGTTCCCTTCTTCACACACAAAATATGTCAACATCTAAACAGGCTACGCTGGGGGTTAGTTTGCTTCATTTCCATTTGAGGCGATATATTTTTTGTGTTTGTACATGTAAGGAGATACTTTCCCCCCCCTGTCAACATTAAGTAGATCTGAATTGGTAGCTGGGCCCTATGTAAATAAGGGATTGGTCATTCTTACTGCCCAGCTCTATAAAGCCTCTATCACTGTAGCAGTCAAACCAGTCACAGCACGGCCACAGTTAGTAAAATCAAATTCAATTGCTCAAGTAGAGCATAGTCTATCTTTGACATATTTGTCAGAC
The DNA here is from genome assembly GCF_027172205.1 of Podarcis raffonei. Classification (NCBI taxonomy): domain Eukaryota; kingdom Metazoa; phylum Chordata; class Lepidosauria; order Squamata; family Lacertidae; genus Podarcis; species Podarcis raffonei. Next base: position 52,828,264 of record NC_070606.1, read on the forward strand.
AAAATCCTTATTTCACCCTTCATATTTAGCAACAGTTGGCATTTATTTGCAACATTTCCACACTGCCCAAAAAGCTCCATGGACAAACAGAGCTTGAAAGGCCCATAAAAGGGCTCATAAAAGATGAATAATAGGGACAAAGGTGGTGTCAGTTTCCCTACTAATCATATTCTCCAGGCTGAAGATGGCCCCCCCTGCTTCCTATCTCTACTCTGTCCCGTTTAGATGCATATAGTGGTTTTATGGGGCCTCCATAAAATGCACAGTTAAGAACAACTGCTAGTAGATATCTCTTCTTTTCTTTGAATTCCACTGAAGTGGTAGACTCCTTGAACTGGTTCTTGGAATCAATAATGGGCTGACAGGATGCAATAAACAGAAGCTCAAGTGAAATATGATTTAGTCATGGGTAGTGGGTGGCCATATTGTCATCCCGTTCTAGATAATGGGATTAAAATCATCCTGAAGGATCAAGATTGGGCCACTCCTGGGTTCTGCTTTGCTGAAAGCAGCTACAGCCTAGAAGGAACTTGCTCCAGGTTTGGGTTGGTACAACGGCTGTGCAGGCACAGCAACTGGGAAATCTGGATCTAAAAACCATTGTTAATATAGAGCTTGTTTTGATAAAACGAAGCACTGCAATCCAATCAATGTGGAGCTAAATTCGCCCAGAATGCTGTGTCAAGGTGGCTGACTGGTATTAAATATAGAGGACATATAACTCCTCCCCTCAAACAACTTCATTGGATCCAATACATTACGGGGCCAGAGTTAAAATAATGGTAGCAAGCTCCCGCAAAATATTCCTCCCATTCATTCCACCTCTTAGCAAGATACTCCCTGCTAACTATACCTCTGTACTTCTGTTGTGTAAAGCATGGAAGACCATCTCAAGAGATACTCAACTGACTCCCTCACTCCCTGCACTTAGGAGACAGAATAAGAACGTTTTAGGTAAAGGTAAAGGTACCCCTGCCCGTACGGGCCAGTCTTGCCAGACTCTAGGGTTGTGCGCCCATCTCACTCTATAGGCCGGGGGGCCAGCGCTGTCTGCAGACACTTCCGGGTCACATGGCCAGCGTGACAAGCTGCATCTGGCGAGCCAGCGCAGCGCACGGAACGCCGTTTACCTTCCCGCTAGTAAGCGGTCCCTATTTATCTACTTGCACCCGGGGGTGCTTTCAAACTGCTAGGTTGGCAGGCGCTGGGACCGAGCAACGGGAGCGCACCCCGCCGTGGGGATTCGAACCACCGACCTTTCGATCGGCAAGTCCTAGGCGCTGAGGCTTTAACCCACAGCGCCACCCGCATCCCTTGTAAGAACGTTTTAGGAAGGATCTAATACCCTAATTTATTTTAGCAGATGGGTCTCTTTCCTGCCTTTCACACTATTGTTTTATCCTGTGCTTTGATTTAATGTTACCATATTTATTATACAGGTATGTACTCTACTTTAGCCTGTTGTAAGCAGCCTGTGGTCCTTGTGCAGCTGGGAAGTGGGGTAATATTAATATATATATATATATATATATATATATATATATATATATATATATGTAATAAATAATGGACAAAAGCTGTCATCCCAACCTAATCAATTATTTATCCGACTAAACAATAAATACATGTTACTCAAGTCTTCAGAGTTAGGAGTCCATTGATTAAGAATGCTTTTCAGTTTCTCAAGTTACAACTGGGTTCTTTTAACAGTAGGCCTCTGTAACACAAGGAAAGACAAACAAGAGCTTCTTAAAGAATTGTGCCGTGTTTTAATTTACACTTCCTCAAGTTGTGAATAAAAAGGAGGGGAAGAGATTGCAGAGTCAAACAAGATATGGGCTACCTCAAAACAATCACAACCTTTAAAGGTAAAAGAAAACTGACTCTCCAGAGTAGGGCTGTGGCTTTCTTTGAGGGGCTGGGGTGGAGAGGAACTTCCACTGACACAGCACAGAATACAACTCTGTCCAACAACATCTGATGGGCCACAGCTTCCCCACCCCCTTAATCTCATTTTAAACAAAACAAGGTTCAGCCCCCATGAGTATGAAGATGTTTCTCAATAGGCAAGAAACTCAGGGCTCATACATATTACCTTTGGCCCTGTGCTTTCTAGGTACAGGTCTGCATTTTAAAGTGCCATGTCCAAGTGCTCCCGCCCCCTTTAGGGCTTCCGCCACATAAACCCAGTTTAAAGCTGAATCGGAACAGCAGCACAATTTGGGTTTTCCGCAAACACCTGCCTATCTGGTTTTGCCCCACATTCCAAAATGCCTATTATACCTACAAGCTGTATGCCAGGGGTAGGCAACCTAAGGCCCGGGAATCAGCATGTTTTTACATGAGTAGAATGTGTCCTTTTATTTAAGATGCATCTCTGGGTTATTTGTGGGGCCTGTCTGGTGTTTCTACATGTGTAGAATGTGTGCTTTTATTTAAAAATGCATCTCTGGGTTATCTGTGGGGCACAGGAATTCATTCATATATTTTTTCAAAATACAGTCCGGCCCACCACATGTTCTGAGGGACGGTAGACCGGCCCACGGCTGAAAAAGGTTGCTGACCCCTGCTCTATGCTTTGACCAACTACTGCAGTCCACCATAAACAGGAAAGCTTCCACATTTGCCAGTATGCAGACAATGATGACTGTGAGTAGATTACAAGAGGCCGAATTATTTGTCTTAGAATGGAAATCACATTCCTACAATGTTTCTTCTGTTATACAAGAACCATCTGAGGAGTCTTGAGTAGAGTTCCTAAGGGCCACAGTAAGTTTTTAGAAGGCTTAGTAGTCCTAGTATTTATTTAGGGTTCCTAATAATGTTATTTTGTATAGGAACATAGGAAGTTAATTAATAATAATAATAATAATAATAATAATAATAATACACATGTACCCCGTTCATCTGACTGGGTTGCCCCATCCACTTTGGGCTGCTTCCAGCATATATAAAAACATAACAAAACATTAAACCTTAAAAAACCTCCCTATACAGGCAAGCTTCACTTCATCTAGGTCAGCATTGTCTGAACTGACTGGCAGAAGCTCTCCAAGATTTCAAGACAGGGTTCTCTCCCAGCCCTACATGTAGATGCTTGAGAATGAATCAGGGACCTGCATGCAAAGCATATGCTCTGCAACTGAGCTGCAAACCTTCCTCATTGCTTAGTCTACTCCTCCAGGCACACTTAGGTGCAATCCACTGCCGCTGAGAACTGACACGGGAGCCTGAATTGCACTTCTCAAGCCACCCATGGCACTAACACATCCAGTTTCTTCTTTCAGGAGGGCAAAGAACTGTGGCCTTCCACATGGGAGAAGTGTAGAATTTCTAACTACTCAATAGTCATAAAATACTTTAACATTCTAAACCAAAGTTCGGAAACTGGCCTAGGCCCAAATGTGAAATTCAATCACCGGGGGGGGGGGGTGTCCTTTATTTATTTGTTAAAATGGAGCCGTCCGAAGGACTTGCAATAAGTGTGCAGAATGTGAAAACGAAAGACAAGCAGATGAAGCGATAACAGTGCAAAGTGTTTTGCGTATCTTTTCATACAGATGGCTTTGAAAACTCATAACTTGGTTGTATATAAAAAGAGCACAAGATTTCTCGGCAATAATGGCATGGCAGTATTATTTTAATCAACTTCTATAAGCAAACCAGACAAGTGGGATGGGTATCACATACTTATTAATTGGGACAGATAATTTTCAGATGTTTATTGAGCCTATAAAAACATGCTCCTGCAGTTAATGAAGGAAACCTTCTAGCCCTGAAAGGCCAAAGTCTAACATTCTAACAAGTAGGCTGAAGGCTGTAAAATGGAAATAAAGTCTTCCGTGACAGGAATTTCTTGTACATAAAAGAAGCTGACATGGAACAAAATAGCGCAACTGGCAACAGATTCCTCATCTGACTGCCACTAATTTCATGCCTATCAATGAGCTGGAGAATTCCAAGATCCTTCCCCTCTGGAACCTTTTGTCCCAGCACCCCAGGAAGATAAATTAGGTCATATGTTATGCCCTTTTCCCTCCCAGCTCTTGTTAACCAAATATTGGCCACATGGATCACACCAGCCAATACCAAAAGCATAAGCTGACCATTATTTGAAGGGGGAGGGAGAATTAGATTAGATGTTGCTTTCATTTCATGGAAAAAGATATTATCTAAAACTTTTAAAAGAACCAAAATGTTGAATAACACTATAAAATGCATGAAGGGCAAATGTTTTAGAGAGAGAGAGGGCTCACGATTAAGAGCAAAAGTACACAAGTAGAGATGATTTAAGAGGATGATTTTTACTGTTGCATATGGCGGCTGAACAGCAAAGAGTAAACATGATTAGTGTCTAGCAAAGCTCATCAGCACTTTTATAGCTTTAGGTTTAATTAAAACAACAATGGTGCTGGGATCTGAAGAAATTAAAGAGACATAGTTGAAATAATGCCTTTCTAGCATGACATTCTCCCTAGGGAGGCAAAGAGGAAAAGGGTTGACTTAAATAGCAGGATGGGGGGGGGAGATAATGGGCATGGAACTATGAATTCTACCATCACATTTCTAAAATATGTGTGCAAAGCAATCCTAAGCATTTTTATTTAGATGCAAGAGCCCTCTTTGGGAGAAGTGGCTGGAGACCCATGTAGGACAACATTCCAGTCTTAAAAGCAGTCTGAAGACTCATTTCAACAATGTCTTGCCTGAGTCACCCAATGACCCCATTCCAAGCACTGTCTTGATTCCTTATTCTTCCCCATTATCCCTTGAGCTGTGTGAGTAAAGGTGGCAGCAGACTAGACAGAAACGCCATAGTCGCAGAAGGGATGCCCCTTTAGCTGCCAGACAGTTCTACCAGCAGGGATCTAATTTGGGAGGAAGCATCTGCTCTGAAGGGTCTACCTGGGAGGAAGCAGAACACCTAGCTGCAAGCAATGACCCTAGAGAAGACCAGGTAGAGACAAACACTATATCAATTCCTCGGTCTCATTTTGTTCTTTACATTGCTATTAGCTCTCTATGGGTCTCATGTATGCACCAGCTCTATCTACATCATTGACTCAGGCTCCAGCCTTAATACTCAAGTGGTGGTCAGAGAAACTTCCCCCAAGCAAATCATGAACTATAATCCAGGTACCAACCATGAGGCCAGGCTTGGACATCACAACATGCTATGTTTTCCATCAGAGCAGCAGTACCAAGAACAGGGCAGAAGTGGAGCAAGAACTTTTCAGCAGGTGCACCAGCACATTGTGTGTTCGCATTCAACCATAGTTCTTGGTAATAAAAAGCACTATAGTTTAATCGCCAGGTGTTTTGGGACTACAATTCCCATCATCCCTGACCACTGGTCCTGTTAGCTAGGGATGATGGGAGTTGTAGTCCCAAAACATCTGGAAGGCCAAGTTTGGCCATGCCTGGTTTAATGTGATCCACACACCAGGCCACATCAATGCAAGATGAACTCCTAAATGCTATGGTACCTATTAACATAATTTAACACTTTAGGCAGGGCAATAGGAAGATTTTCAGTTTCTCCACCTTGTTGTAAGGGCTAGCTGGTATTGCTGGATATATTACATCTGTTGACACTGAGGCTAAAGCCTCAATTCATATCAATTAAATTTTTTGTCACTGAAACCAAAGAGGTGCAAAATCATGCCGCATGCAACATCAGAAATAAACAATTTCCCCTAAATGTGTGGACTGGGTCCAAACAATTCATAATTTTAAAGTGTTTTGTAACTATGCATACTATTGCAAATGTTGTCATAATAGATTGAGGTAGTCATTTCTGCACAACAGCTTCACTTGCAACAGCTTTCACATGCTGTTGATGAAGAGCTAAATGAACAAATCAAATGGGGATCGTGAAACTTGGCTGTCCAGGTGTTACTGAACTACAACTCCCATAATCCCTGACTTTTGGCCATTGTGGCTGGAAGTTGGAGTCCAACCTCACTAGGAGGGCCCATGAAAGAGAATAAGAAAATTATAATGTTACAGCTAATCTAAAATATGTATGTAAGACATATTAAAACATAGTCTTAGATATACTCTGTAGGTGTGTTGCAAGTAAAAACCACGAGTGATGAACTGCAGTGAAAACTAGCTTTGAAAAAACACAAAACACAGAGATAAAAAGCCACTCTGTAAATGAGAATGATAAGTGAACCACTAAAGCAGAAATCAAAACCATATACATTTTGCATGTGGTTTGCTGAAAAGCAATACCACTAATTTGACTCACTTGCAGATTCTTAAATAATAATTCTGTGTGTAGCTCTTGAGGAAAAATGACAACATAAATAGACTGTATTGTCAACAGACTGAGGGTTAGTAAACCTTCAAAATGGGTTATGGGCTAAAGTGCCATTTACTTTTAGGAGGGCATTTTTAAGCGAGTCTAAACAACACATTTCTAGAATCCTTTAAAAGATAAACCAGTTCAAATCCTTGTTTTAAATCAATATTTTGAGCAACCCAAGTTTCCATCATCAATTCTGACTTTGGTTATTCCCCAAAGCTGTAGATTTATACATATTTGGAAACCAGAGTAATTGGAGTATGAAGGTAAACAGTTAGCTAAAAGTCCCACTGAGAAGTCAGGGGGCTGGTGGTCTGGAGACAGAAATAGTGGCAATTTACATTGCCAAACATCAGAGTGTCTATGGTTGACTAGGCAGCAGGTTTCCAACCGCTGCAAGAGGAAAAACTCACAACTTTTATCCAATGCTTATAGATGCAACCAAAATCTAATGATTGTGCTACGTTAGCTTGTGGGTACTGCTGCATCAGCACTCAAAAGAAGGTTGCTAAGACCTGGAGCAAATGGACATGGGGAAAAATGTTTTAGATGCTACAACTGTAATCCCGAGTGCCCTCACTAGACAGCAGCTCATCAGCGTGACTCAATTCTGAGTAAAAATGCCTGGGATAACAACACAACATGATTTGCAGGCTGAAGCGTATGTTCAGTCAGCCCCGAGCTCTGTGCTTCTGTGGTGCAATTGCTATGTACGCACAACCCTTGATACAAAAATATTATATAAGGGAACATGGGGATTCATTACAAGTCTTTACTTGAATGGAGAATAGATTTGTTGTCTGTGATGCTAAATAAACCCAGAAGTGTTTTGCACAATACTTTTAGTTCCAAGTTGCTGCATTTTTTTAAAAAAAGTATCAGCTTTTCAGAGTTCAAATGGCAAAAGATTAAGCTTCTGAAAGGTGGTGCTCTATAGCAGAAGAATCAATTGATAGGTTGACTTAGCCTCATAGCAGGCTATTGTTGCTGTGTTATGTTACAATTAATTTTTAAAATATATTTCTTGCCAGGTAAAAAGGGCCTTGACGTGTAAATTGCACAATGATTGAAATATTGTTCAGCCACAACTGATAAGTGTCAACAATCCTTTATAAGTACAACATCAACATGGAAATAAAAACAATGGCACTCCATGTCTGATAACATCATTCAAAATCAGAAGGCTTCAGTGTCAATTGCCCTCCGCTCACACTGCAGGTTAAGACTGAATGGCAAACCCTGAGTGGAGACCCCAGGAGTAATTCACAAAGTGTGAACAAGACCTCAATCACAAATGCAAATGAAACCATACTAGATTATTCATGCCTTTAATTAAAAGAAACTCACTATGACAAACAAAGGGAAATAAAGAAACAAGAAAAGCTTGGCTTGTTTGGAAACAAAGGAGAATGTTGCATAATAAATTGTGTGGGCTTAGTTTAGGAAATCTTTGAAAGATTTGCAAAAACTGCTTCAGTTTGGGCCTGGTAAAGAACCATATACGAAAACCCTATGAAATGCTAGGCATGCTACCTAAAACTGAAGGTGACAAATGTGTTGGGGGAAAGTGAGGCAGTAGTAAGGGGAACATGCTGTAAAGGACATTAATACTACTGTAACAACACAGTTTAACTGTTCACAGTTGGTTTTTGTGCTTATAAAACCTTGGAGAAAAAAATCAACATATCTTTCAACTGGCTAACAAAGATAACTGAGACAAATAAATACAGTCCATGAGAGTTTTTGGGGACCTTCACTCAAGATACTAGACAATGAGGTCAGGCTAAGATAAGCACATCACAAAAAATGCTTAGTAGACTAGAGTACATCCTTTACAGGTCAGAGAACCATCTTGCTTTCAGTGCTTGGCAAACACTGAGCCTGCAGGACTGCTATTGTGAAACACAGCTTACAACCAACCCACCCACCCCACTACCAATGGGAAGAATCAGGATGCAATCTTTAAGTCCATCAACTTAGTGCTTATTATGGTGATGAAAGGAATAATGTTCATGTTACCTAAAAACGAGAATTCAACACAATGGTGAATTGTTTCAGAATTCTGTTTGTCTTCTCCAACTGATAGATCTCTCGATATGTCTAGCTCTTCTTTTTTTAAAAAAAGGCTGACATAATCTACTGCATTATGGTAAGCATAGATTGTAACAATAAATTAATATTTCCTTCTTCATTTGAAAATCAATAGTTTCAAGCAAAAATAAGAACCCACAATCTACCAATAACCACAAACCAGTTCTCCTCCATGTTTCTCCAGTTGGTTCATTTACACAGTAGTGCTCTCAGAATAGCTGTTAGTACATCTTTTTGTCATTTCAGCTTTCCAGAGTCATTAGTATTAGGCACTGAAACGGCACAGCACTCGCCTGCCACTCTGTTGAAGCTTATAGAGCATCTCTTTCCTATGTTGTTTCCTCCTTTGACTAATGTTCACCAAGACTCATACATCATTCCCAAATTGGCCCAAATGAATTAAACACAGCTCTGCTTAACATTACGAGATTTAAATGGATTTTCTCTCTACAGGTCTGCCCCATAATTGGGTTTATCCATCTTGTTGAAGTACAGTTTACACTTGCTAACATCACGACAATTCAAGCTACATTTTCTGCTCCAGTGGCAGGAGTGAAGGAGATTTGTCATCGGATCATAACAGGTAATTCAAACAACAATTAGTTTGATGACGGCCCGTATGTCAATGTCTGGCCCCAGTCGGCATTACTCACACCCTGTGTTCGCTAAGATGAATTGTGCTTACAATTCTTCATTTTCAATCATCAACAACACTTGCAGAAACAACTTCAGCTCTGTTGACACAGAAATGTCCTGTCTTTTCAGCAGACAGTTCTCAAAGGAACTTATTGACAAACAGCTGCATGTCATCCATCTATTTAAATATTTGGTGGCATTAAAGAAATATATCCTTTCCCTCGTTCTGAGTAAAACACCCTGTCACTCCTTTATGCTATATAATTTTTCCTAGGTGCCACAACTCTAAAACGCTTCCAGTAAAATTGGTCTGCATCCACAGGGCATTTTGGGGGAAAGTTCAAATGAAAACCTGTGTGAGCTGGATCCCAGATTACTGCAAAAAGGCACCCTGGATGGGGCAAATCATTAACACAGGTGATACATTAATAAAATATTTTCATGTTTAAACATACATCCACCAAAATAATTCCAAAACCAAACTCAAGCCTGCAAAATGTAGCATGAGAAGTGTACCCACAAATGTCTCACAAACGCAGAAATTGCTTCAGGATATATTACATTAGCCAAACTGAATACCAAACCAGTGTGATTTAATGATTATGGTCCTGGACTTATGAACAAGACCCAAATCCCAAGTCTTCTCAATCAGGAAATTCAGGGACTAACTGGACAGTAGCTCTCTATCTCTCAGTCTAACTTACCTCATAGAGCTGTTGTGAAGTTAAGCCCTTGAGGTAGGACAGGACAGAAATTTTATATAAGTACATTAAAATAAAAAAACTAGCTTTCAAGATGACTCTAGTGAGACACTAGGTACCTGCTGGTTTTCTTTTTTTTAAAAAAGGAAGAGGTAAATGATAAAAATATTTCTAATGCCACTCTTTCTTGAAGAAACACAGTGTTTCTCTTCTGAAAAAGCATTTAGTGGTGTTTTCTGAGAAAAGGAGTCATAACATTGCTCAGTAGCAAAGACAGGCTAGACTACAGAGGAAGGATGGGGATCAGTGGGCCTCTAGATTTTAATTGACTATATCTCCCATCATTGCTCACCATTGGTCCTACTGTCTGGGCCTGGTTGGAGTTTGGAGTCAAACTGTACCTGTAGGGACACAGGTTCCTCAATCTTGACCTAAAGGATTCTCTTCAAACTCTTTTAAATAAATCCAGTTACAGAAAGGTAGCCGTGTTGGTCTGCCATAGTCAAAACAAAAAAATTTTTTTCTTCCAGTAGCACCTTAAAGACCAACTAAGTTAGTTCTTGGTATGAGCTTTCGTGTGCATGCACACTTCTTCAGATACACTATCTGAAGTGTCTCTGAAGAAGTGTGCATGCACACGAAAGCTCATACCAAGAACTAACTTAGTTGGTCTTTAAGGTGCTACTGGAAGAAAAAAAATTTTTTGTTTTAAATAAATGTATAACATAATCCTATGAATGTGCACTCAAACGTCCCACTGAGTTTAATAGGTATTACTCCTAGGTTAATGTGCATTGGATTGCAGCCTTACATTTCCTTTCAAGAGTATGGAAAAATACTTTCATAGACATAGTTTCCACCTTCTTTGCACTATCGGAAACATATGCCCCCAAACCTGGAAAGCCAAACTAGACTGCTCAAATACTACTACTGAGCTTATAAAATAAAGTCATGCTTTTCCAGGGCACAACTAAAGAAGAGATTTTTCCACATTCAAATAAGGGGGGGGGATTACATAAATAGCATGAACCCAGGAATTCTGGGCCAGGATGATTGATTAATTAATGGCAAGTTTAAGATAAAGATAGGAATATAAAGTCTCTTGAAGCCAGGTAGACACAATAAAAATGTTTATAGGCTAGGATGCTGTCAAGACCACTGTGATGGAGGGGCATATTTGTCTACTACTGGATGAATCATCCCCATTTATGCAAAATATTTCATACAAAACGGGGGGGGAAGTCTCTTCATTGTTGCCAAAATGGAAAAAAAAATACAAGCAACCTTTAAAAAAAACAAAAACCCAAAATTTGTTTCCTCTGCCTTATGGAACTAGTGTTGCTCTTTAATTACTCAGACAATGATCACTTTTGCTACATAGCCCCAGAATACAATGTCTCATCCTACACTTTCCTATGTGTCAAGCAGCTCATGCAAGTTGACCCTGTGAGACAACTAGGTAAAGAATTGTTAGGCTACATTTTGATCAATCTTCCAAATTTGACATGGGAATACTTGCTCTACTTGTTTTGTGTGTGGGTTTTCCAGTTAGATGGATATGAATAACTGCCTTTGGCAGTCTGCTCTGCTGCATGCTGTGCAATGTATCATAAGCTGCAGCTGGTGGGAGGAAGGTCTATAGCCAGCCTGGCTAAAAAACACCCATGCAGCATACACACAGACATGCCTTCCACAAGGTTGCAAAAACTGAGTTGCTACTGCCCTCTTTAAATTTATTACTGGCATCTGGCACCCAGGTTTCTGAAATCATCCAGGAAGAACGACAGGAAGGCCACCCACGCAGTCCAGTCTCAAATCTCATTTCCCAACCAGTTTCCATGAAGACAAGTCAGGTGGGAAGAGTTAGGATGAGCTGGGAAGATTTTGCTTTCCCTAGCAAAGTCTAGTTTTAACATCCTTTTTTCCTTCCCTGGTGGATCCCAGTCTTAATCTCAATCTTCTTCCCTGGGACAGCATGATTTAAATCTTCTTTCTTCCTTGAAGTCTTAGCAGAACCTACTCTGATCTCCCTCCCTCCCAACCTCCTTCGAAAAAAGGTGAGAAGAGAACACCATGCACCAAAGAAATAAGAATTCCTTCTCTTGTTTGTGCATGTCTTGCCCTCCCTCCAAGCTGGCTCCCTTGCACGCATCAGCTGCCTGAGCTGTGTATTTGCAGGAAAATGTCAAGTGTGCTGTACATCACCCATGACAGCTCACACACATTTTTCCATGCAGGTAAAATGCCATGTGTGAAGGTGTACCATCAGCCGTATAAGGAAGCCTATCAGAGACCCAATAAAATTTCTTTTATTATATCTGGGACGGAACAAAACCAGAAGATGGGGTGGTCATAGAGCAGTGAGGCCACATACCACACCACTGGTGGACTGCCACCACTGGTGGACTGTCAAGTTGTGAAATACTTGGTTAAATGTTAGGACAGAGCATGAAATTTCTCCACTGATTAAATATACCATAGAGATGTGATTTACGCACACACAGTCAGCATTGCCACAAAGTAAAAGTTTGTGGAAGCCCAAAGGGAGGAGAAGTAAAGCTTCTGCAATGTTTTAGCAGGTTTTCAATGCAGTAAGTTCTCAAAAGTAAAGAGAGTAGCCCTTGGCTGTCACCACTGTCATTCTAGTTCCAGCAACAATGGCTCCTCACCAGTCTGGACAGAAAGCCAGACTTCGCCTCCACCTGCAAACAGATGGGCTCATCTATAAAACCACTGCCAAAAGCTTTTACATAATGAATTCCTAAGGCTACTTATTATAAAACGACTAGGTGCAGCCTCGTTAAACATTAGCTTGGAAATAAATAAAATAAAATAATGACAGGGTGAAGAAGTAAAGTGCATTACAGCTGTCTAAACTGAACAAACATCCCCACCCCCCCACATCATATTCTTATGTGGAGGAACACATAAGTGGAGGAACACCCTGTTGCAGCCAAAACCAAGAGCAAAACCCATTTGCCACAAGTGGTGAGGGGATTAACAGACCTATGAAGGCACAATAATCTGCCACATAAATGACTCAACCAAATCCAAAATTCAGGATACGAAAATAAAACCCAGGGTGGCACTGTGCTAAAGTATGTATGATTGATGGAAGCTCTCCTTTACTAAAATGTATGCAAAAGTAAAAGAGAAAGCATTTCACAAATTCTTTCGAGGGATTTAAAAAAAGACAATAAAGATATTGTTCCACTATCCTTAATATTTCTCCTCCCAACTCTTTCTAGCACATTCACCTTGAATGCTAAAGCTAGATGAGAGTGGGAGGACAATAAGCTTTCCGAAGCAAGACACAATGTGGTGTATCGGGGATTCAAAGCAGATCAATACATACTAAAAGCATTCAAGTTCTTTGCATGCTTCTGTTTGCCCACATGGGCATCAAGCCTTAGCAAACACAAGCCAAGAGAACAATGCTGTCTGTTCTCAGACAAATATTAACGGGATAAGATTTCTCAGTAATGCACATTGTAGTGTGCCCTACCCTCCAGTGAAGTTATCTGTCTTCAGATGGCCAGTTCAGGACCAAGTGGGCTTAAGATAACAACCTTCAACCAGAAAACCATGAAACTGGCATGACTTTTCTGTCAGACAGACTGACACTGTCTGATCCCTGGGGTGGGCTCCACTAAAACTAGAACCAAAGCTCAGCTTGCAAAAGCTCTCCCACAATCAGTTTACAGGTCTGGAGCCATCAATGCAGTTCACATTTTTTTTTTTTTTTGAAGAAGAAGAAGAGGAGGAGGAAGAAGAATTTTTTCATCTCCGCCAAGCAAAGCAGTTGGCTCCTTATCTCTCTCGCCCTGACCTAGCCACTGTGATCCACGCGACGGTCACCTCCAGACTGGATTATTGTAACTCGCTCTACATGGGGCTGCCCTTGAGACTGACCCAGAAACTCCAGCAGGTGCAGAATGCCACGACGAGACTCCTTATGGGGTCTTCGCTGCGAGATCATATTCATCCGGTACTATACCAGCTGCACTGGCTCCCGGTGGAGTACAGGATCAGGTTTAAGGTGCTGGTTTTAACCTTTAAAGCCCTATATGGCCTAGGACCCTCGTACCTACGGGACCGCCTCTCCTGGTATGTCCCACAGAGAAATTTACGGTCTGCAAATAAAAACATCCTGAAGATCCCAGGCCACAGAGAGGTTAGGCTGGCCTCAACTAGAGCCAGGGCTTTCTCGGCCGTGGCTCCAATCTGGTGGAACGCTCTGTCACAAGAGACTAGGGCCCTGCGGGACCTGACATCTTTCCGCAGGGCCTGCAAGACAGAGCTGTTCCACCAGGCCTTTGGTCAGGGCACAGCCTGACCCCTTCCTCTGGCAATCTGCACAGAATTTTGCTTAATGGTTGCCATCAATTTGATTTTAATTTGATTTTAATTAATTTTATAATGAATGTTTTTAGAATGTTGGATTATTTCGATTGTTGTTAGCCGCCCTGAGCCCAGCTTCGGCTGGGGAGGGCAGGATATAAATAAAATTTATTATTATTATTAAGAAGAAGAAGATTTGGAACAGCAGAACACACACCAGGTTCCCAATTGAGTTAAAACTTTTTTTCCACCATCTACAGCAAGAGAGTCAATTCATACATATACTGTTGATATTAAGCAGAAAACATCATTCTCCCTTCACTCAGCATCAGAACAAAACAAAACAAAACACACACCCAAGCTTTGAGAGGATTAATCTTCCTCTTGAAGATGGGAGATTTTCAGAGCAAAACCCACCACCAAAGTCAGGGGCAGCAAACAGCTGCTTGACAGTTGAGACAGTAAAAATTGGTTATTTTTCCTGAGACATGGTATGTACACATTGCATTTAAACACAAAAGCCCCACCTCCCCTGAATACCTGGGCATTGCTATTCCTGCTGACTCCAAGTGCAGCAACATTTTGAAGAGGTCCTACACATGTAGTGGCATTTGAGTGTAGGGCTCCTCTACCTGTGGAGGGTTCCTAGGCCAAGCAGGACCTGCTGTCTCATTGAAGAACCCTACATGCATACCTCAATACATGCAAAAAGCCCCTTGTCACCCAATGGGTATGTTGGGTGTGGGGCTAGTCCACACAGTCCTATAAACCTCTCTCACACACTTGCAATACAGGAGGGAATTTATCTGAAGTCGCTTATGGTATGTATTACACATTATATACATAAGAAAGTTTTAGTCATAAAAATATGAATTTTAAAAGAGTTTAAGATGATACAATATTACAAAGCAGTTTAGGCTTGCTGCAAGTTCTGCTAAGGTAGAATCATGGCCAGATTTAGGAATCAACACTGGAAGAATTCACTGCAGGCTGCCAGCAGGACTTGGTTGGAATCTTACTCTCCTGGCATCAGAGGTGCCAGGGTTGCAACCTGGAGGGTGCCGATTGAGATGTCCATATTGCAGAGAGAGTGAGTCCACTGTATGATGTTTTGCAGAGGTCTCTAGGGAAGGACACAGCAACCAGGTCTTCCGTATGCACCACCATACGGAGTCCTTTACAAAAGCCTTTGGGGGACATTTCAGGTACAGCTAGGCTGTACAACTCAAAGCCTTGAGTCTTCTATTGCTAACACAGAAAATTGTTCTGATTTTAAACTTCCTCCCTGCTATTTGCAAGGATAGTTAATGATAAATTCCATTTGGTACCACTTGAGCTCTGCTTACTTGTTGCAAAACATAAGTAGCAATTTGGTCAACCTAACTGTTTAAATTATGGCTTCTCCCAATAAAACTCCAGGAGTTCAATCAGAGAATCTTTGGGTAAACTGAAAGAAAGCTTGTTCATTTCCCTCTTTTAAGCTCTGGGGTGTGCCATAGTTGGCTGTTCTGGGCATATATGGACAGTGGGCTTCTCCCACTACAGGAAGTGACATGTAACTCTTCCACATGAAAATGCAGAGCTGAAGTAGCGGGGGTTATACAGACAAAAAGTTCATCCTGTAAGACCAGGAGGGCAGTCAACAATGGAGTTGTCAGAATTCCCACATAGCTGGTGCCAGAGTACCAACTCGTTCTACAGTAGTACCTCGAGTTAAGTACTTAATTCATTCCAGAGGTCCGTTCTTAACCTGAAACTGTTCTTAACCTGAAGTACCACTTTAGCTAATGGGGCTCCTGCTGCCGCCGCGCCGCCGGAAGATGATTTCTGTTCTCATCCTGAAGCAAAGTTCTGAACCTGAAGCACTATTTCTGGGTTAGTGGAGTCTGTAACCTGAAGCGTATGTAACCTGAAGCGTATGTAACCTGAGGTACCACTGTATTTTAACTTTACATGTTTTTCTGTAGTTGGAGGCTCATTTGTACACAACTTGAAATATTGATGGCTCCACTAGCCCTTTCCTGATGAAATAATCACTATAAAGTTTGCATTTCCTCAGTAGTATTTGAATGCAATGCTAAGGTAGTCACTACTGGAAAACCCAGCAATAGTTCTGAATACTGCAAGTTAAGTCAGTATTAAGAGACTACATGGATGGTTTTGTAGCAAACAGATAACCTATTGTGCAAGTCCCTGGCGGCTTCCTACCTGCTCCAGGAAAACAGTGGTACTCCTCTGAGTAAGAAGACATTGTGCAAACAGGAATTAATTAAACAACCATGTTACAGAACACAGATAGAAACCAACGTAGCTATTGCAAAAGTAGTATCAGATAAGGACAAAATACCACTGGGAAAAGGTAAATGCAGACATGTACACATAGCTTTAAGCAGCCTATAAATAATAGATAGTAATTTGGTTTAATAACTACATAATCTCTCTTTAGGCTCTGCTTTATGCTGAAGTGTTTAGAACCTTATGAAACACATTGGCCACAATCCAGCACAAGTAGAGAGCAATCCTAAACCCCAATCTGGAAGGAGATGCGACTGGGTGGAGTTATGCCTTCACCTGGTTCTGCCAAACTGCGCTCACCAAAAACCACAAACATTCAGGAAGCTCCCAATGACAGTCATGAACATAAGTCCAGAAAACAGGGCATGCAGGACAGGAGGGCAGAGGTGAAGCAGATATTGCAATGGATCCTAGCCTGGCCCATTTTCAAGGCCCCAGTCTGAGCCACCTCAGCCTAGACTGCCACAGCAAAAAAAAAGGGGGGGGGAGAAAACCACCTCACATTTCCCTCTTGGCTAGTAGGACACAGGCTTTGGGTGCAGCAGTGACTCTGCTGCTTCATTCTGCCCTGCTCCTCTCAGCCAGGAAGAAAGACTGTTCTGCTAGTGTGCTTACAGCCACATATTTCAGGCAATGCACTTAACGGATGTATTGGATTTTGGCTTTCAGCTGTTTAACTTTGAAATATTAATCAAAAACTTCATCCAAACCCAAACTACCAACAATGGTTTCTCCCAAATTTAAGATTTGTTTACCAGAGATCAGACTTAGAATATACTTTAAATTAGATGAGAAGGTTCTGAAACCTCAAATGGTTTGTAATACAGCTCGAAGGCTAGAAGGAACATACTTTTTCCAGCATTTAAAGAGTTTCACTAGCTTCAAGTTTATTTCCAGCTACAATTCAGAGGGTTTGAAATACCTAAACCAGTGTTTCCCAACCTTGGGTTCCCATACATTACTGGACTACAACTTGCACCACCCAGACTATTGCCTACACCAGTGGGGTCCAACTTTTTTCAAATAGGGCCAGATTTGATGAAGTGAAGGGCAGGGCCGACCAAAGGGCCAACCAAAGTTGTTAACCTTTTTTTAGGATTGAAGTTGTTATTTCTCCCTGGAAATAAACTGCCACAGGGTTCAGATTAAACCAACCAGCAGGCCGGATTAGGCCCCTGACATGCCTAGCCTACACTAACTGGGGATGGTGGGAGTTGTAGTCAAACAGCATTTAGGGACTCAAGGCTAAGAAGTCTGCCCTAAACAGTCTGGAACTAGGCTACCTGGAAGGATCAGCTGCTCCTATATACACCTGTTGAACTGCTAAGATCTTCATTCCACATCTTGAATTAAGGTGGTGGGCGGCGAGCCTTCTCACTAGTGGTACCCTACTAATGAGATCACTCTCTCGATGTCACATGACCTGGTGCCTAATTGCAAGGAAGTCGTTGTTTAGGCAGGCATTTAGTTATAAGCTGTGCCGCTAACTTTAGTGCTGTTTTTATTTTTTAGTGCTTATCTTTGCATTCCTGTTTACTGCATATTAAACTTTGCATTCCTGTTTACTGCATATTAAATGAATTGCTAAGCTGCTTCAGGAACCCTTGTTAGAAGATGGGTTATAACTATTAGAAACAAACAATGAATGCCTTATAAACCCAGATCATACATTGGTCTATCAGATTCAGAAATACTCTACCTTTATCATTTACGGGGGTTTGCATGAAAGTTTGGGAGATTTTCTTCCTGTGAATACCCCATATTTGTATGCAAACAAATGCATTGTACACAAAAAAGAGGAGCTTTTTCTAAGAGAGAAAGAGCTTCAGCTATGTTAAAAGGGAACATAATCATTAACCATTTAAATAAAAAAAACATTCACTATGAATAGTGGCAAGTAAGTTGAGAATAAATCTTTAAGACTTCCTTTTCCTTAGTTCTTGGACAAACAAGTGATTAGGTGACATGCCTGATATGGTTAACAACTTTAGCAAAATTAAAGCTGCAAGACCCTTACCTGAAAGTAAGTCTCCCTGAACACATTTTAACTTACTTCTGAATAGACATGTGTAGGATTGCTCCATTAGATACTAATTACTATTACTGTTACAAAATCCCAGTATTGTCATGCAGTCTACAATTTAAGCAATTTAAGACAGAGCAAAAAGTTGCATGAAGTTAAGCTTCAGTTCAGAAATTGTTTTTCAAAAAATCTTTTGTGTGAGAGCCAAGTTTGCTTGGGATTGCAGAGAATGTCTACTTCATGATGCATAAACCACACACACTGGTTTTATCAGTACAGAATGACAAAGCCATGCATGGATGGTACATCATGAAACTGAAACCTTAACACAAAATGATGTTCAGTGGTGCATAAGTCAAAACATTTGATCATGTGTACTATCTCTCTTCTTGTATGGAACCCAACTTTCTGAATAAGGTAGCTTGGAACATACATTTACATTGCCGTTTTTCAGAAATAGGATCCTTTACAACACAAAAACTATGGCTACATAGGTGCCACTTTCTGCAAAGATAATTTGCTTAACTGGAAACACAAAAACACCACTTGACCAAATACTGTGTCTGGTAACCAAATGCAAAAGTGGTTGATTTTATTCATCGTGAAGCTCAAGTAAAAATATTTTTAAAGCAGGGATTATTCTGGTAGACAAAAGGGTAATGCAATAATACAAGTAGACAATGCAGATGAACAAATGTTGCAAACCTAGGTAGCACATTTTGCACCTTGTGATATTTTACTTCACTGCTCTGAATATTCCTGGGGAGACTGCAGCATCCAAATTATTCTAATGATGAGAGGTCCACAAAATTGACTTTTCATTACAAGTCTTCCTTTTGTGAGTGTAATGAACTCCAAACCTCTCATTGAGAATGGAGATGGGAAGGGTAGAAAAGGAACCATCCCCACAGTTGTACAGAGCTTTAAGATGCTTGATAATAGCTAGGGTTACCATATTTTTCGCTCTATTACACGCACCCGACCATAACACGCACGTAGATTTTAGAGGAGGAAAATCTGTAGGCATGCCACCCGTAGGCATTCCCTCCATAACACGCACAGACATTTCCCCTTACTTTTTAGGAGGAAAAAAGTGAGTGTTATGGTGCAAAAAATATGGTAGTTCATGACATGCAGAAGTTCCAGAGCACTTCAGAAGCACATGGATGATACCAAACACTCCTCATGAGCTTGGACTTGAGGAGAATAACAGGGGATTGTCTCTGTGCTGCACTTGAATCCAACACTATGTCAGAAACAAGATCTCACCTCTCACACACTGGGGCTGGCACAGAGCCCTGGAAACCACAGGGTTGGGCTGGCTACCAGAGTGGTCTGAAATTGTGGGGCACTGATAATGACCAGCTACTCAGAGCATCATTTTCACACAGTTAAACATAGCATAAAGCTAGCAATTTTGATCACTGAGGTGCAAATAACCTAGTGTTGCTAATAACGTGAAGGCACAATGGCTCTAAGTGATTTAACTAGTAACTATTCGTGCAATCACTGCAGAGAAAAGTCTCTGGAAGAAATTCCTCCTGCAACCATAAGACTAAAAGGGACCTGAAAAACCTGTGTCATGCCAAAGGCAATATCCTTCATATATCATGTATCCCATATTACTATGCATAATCCTGAGCGCAGGAAGAAATACCAAGAATCAGAACAACCAATTTAAGATTACTTGCATGGAAGAAAACGGAACTATTTACTTTAACAGCAATCACACAGTGAAAAGTACACTTGATCCCAACTCTGTTCAGGAGTGTGGCTACTGCTTGCTGATTTGGAATGGGCCTCGCATGGGGGAGGGGAGAAGTAAGCCTTTCAAACAGAGTTTGACCTTTTGATGTATGTTTTGCTGGGTTGTTAGGTCATGTGACCAAGCTGAATAGCGTTATGATCCTGTGTAAGTCCCCATTGCCTGATCCCATCCCAATAATTTCTGAAAACAAATAAATTCCCTGGCCATTAATATTAGCTTGGTGCATGCCACATGTTACTGTGAATATTGTATCATTTGGTGTTACTCATTTATGGGGTTTTTTTATGAAGTGATTTTGTTATTGGTGTTCACTGCTTTAGTTATCTTTTAAAAATACAAATTTGTATATAAATAAATAAATATCAGTACATAAAAATGCAAATTGCTTTTAAGTAAAGTAACACTGTTTCCCAAAGAGTCACATGCATATTAAACATTTGCATAAAAACATATCCACCTCAATCACAGGATCAAGCGTTATCAAGATTGCCACAAATAATGTTTGACACATGCAGTCCATCCGGTTGCATATCCTTGCATGTGTTGTAAAAAGATGGAAACATACTGTGAGGATTGAATAAGTATTCTCCCAGCAAACATTGTAATTAAATTGCAACAGCAACAGTGACAACAACATCTTTATCTACACGTGCTGAAATATTTGCAGAAAATAGCTAGCAGTTCCAACAGGAAACACCTCACGTATCTTGGTGGGGGAGCTGTTTTAGGAAAATAAGCCTGGTATTACTTGACTGACACTTTCTTATTAGTCAGACGTCGGTTGGTACTATGAAAACTTGCCAAAAACAGTTTTACAAAAACTGCCGCAAGTGTTGGAGATAAGAGATCTCGTGACTACATACGTGCTCCTCATTCTGGGGATCAACAGAAATGTATGGGATTTTTATCAAACAAAGAATTTTATAGTAAGTGGGTTTCATGGTTACTGTATCCATAGCTACTAGGTTAAAAAAAAAATCAGGAGACACCAACTAGTTTATTTGGCATGAACTTCCATAGGAAACAGCCTAGTCAATCTGATAAAATAGACTCTAGTCTGCCACAGATGTTCCAGTGTTTAGGCAGGAAAAACCAATATCCATGTACTCTACATTTGCAAGGAGTGGGATATTTCAACACCTTTTGCTCTCACCACAAGATAATTACTAAGCTGAAATTGAGTCGAGCTGACTCTATAGGGTGTGTTTTGCAAATTAATTTCCAACTTAATTAACATAATGAGTGATTTTGATTTGCCTTATCAGGTTCTTTTTTGCCTTGAAGGAGTTGAATCTTTCCAAGATACAGGCCTACATTTGCCCCAGAAATCACCGATGTTTCAAACCAAAATAGCCAGTGTTTGTTTAGATCCCAAACTTTCAAATACGTGTTTGTTAAGTACAGGAAAAAATGGAAACAGAAATGTATCTAATGAGAAAATTAGCTAGACATTTAAAAAGCACACCAACGTATAATTTCACGTGTTTCATCTGAGGTAGTCCTGAACCTTGTTACCAGTACTTCACACACCTCTACTTGAAGGTGTGTCTCAGCCCTGGAATGTAATAAGCATATGATTCATGGGGCCATTTCTATCAGCTCAGGCTTATAATCCTTTCAACGAACCAATCAGATTACTCACAAGACATGGGCAAGTTTAACAAAAGAGGTTTCTTATCTGCGATCCCTGAAAAGCCTTCCAACTATACAAGGTAAATAGCTAAAACAGTCCCGTAATGACTCTTTCAGACTGCTGAGGGAACTCCAAAAGAGAAAGTAGGAAATAGGTACACGTATATCAGGAACACAGGATGCATCATCAATAAAGATATCAATAGCTACAGAGTCATAATGGCATCATAAGTGAGAGAGTGCTATTGCTACTGTGAGAACAGAATATCAGATGAGATGGGTCTTTAGGGGTGCGAGTCGGGTGTATGAAAAGTAGAAGTTTCAATAAACTTTCTCAACTTCATTTATCTTACGATATAAGTCATTTTAAATGACAGAACTTCAAATGAATCACAGGTGAGTGGGTGGCAAGTACCTGACAAGGCTCCTGTGCCTTTAACAGCTATATCATGAGCAGAAATTAAGCAGATAAAGTTGTTCCAATTGATGCATCATGCTGACTGGGGAAAGCTTTGTGTGCCGAATTTCTATTTGTCATGCAAACTGATCAATGCACAGAACGCTGTCAGAAAAAGGTCACCCTCCTACATTTGAAATATTGTAAAGAAAGTTATCGTTTTGCAGAAACGCACCTCTTCCGATGCATTCCAGCACCACAAAACTCAATCTACTACACAACAAGCCTTAAGGGCAGTAAAACCTAAGGCTTACGCTTCTATATGCAATCCTTATACCAAATCAAAGACCATGTATCTTTCCACAAGCACATTTTTTAAACAAGGAACAGAGCTAAATTAACACACAAGCCGGCTGTCTAAAGTGTCAACAATTAGTACACACAAATGGGAGTAGGAAATGCCAAAATAGCTGGACTTCACTGAAGGGGGAGGAGGCCAATGCAACTCTAGGTTCATCAAAAATAAGGAAAGCTAATGACGAGCAAGCAGTTCAAAACATGCCTGCCCTCTTTCACCCCATTCCCCTTCTCCCCGTCTCTTGTACATACCCAAAGAGACAATGGTTGATCAGGAGTGAATCACAGAGGGGGACACAGAGAGAGGGAGAAATGAATCTGAACCCTTTATCTTCTGTCCTTTATAAAAACTGCCACTCAGTTAGCAGAGATTGCTCTAATTGCTGTGACAATTCTGCAACCATTCCAACGACTTGTGTGTTCTGGACAGGTTTCCCTGCAAGTTTGAAATTCTTGGCCTGTGAACCACTCTGGTCTAAAAGAGGTTTCCCTTTGGAGCACAGAATGCTACATTAACCACTTGTCCCTCTTTTGAGCTCCCTTTATTCTCCTCTTTTCCAATTGCCAGATTTAAACCTTAATGAAAACTTGCCCAGCCTTTTCTTTCCACGAACCCCATAGAGTCCCTGGTCAATTGGAACACATTGTAACCAAGGAATTTCATATTGTCCCGTTTATACTGAATAGCACCTGATAACTAAAGTATACGTATCAAAAGTATAAACATAATACAGATACACTTTATGTTTATTAATGAAACTGATGTGTTGTAACTTATCACTTCACATATTTCTTTGAGCATCACAGAAATGTTTTGAGAGCAATGAAATTAGACACCGGAAGAATTTTTAAAAGTGAGTAAATTTGAACTAAAATGCAAAAATGTATTTCATTATGCATGGGTACACCCACACATTGAAGCTACTTGCGCTATTGGGTGATCTACAGGTAATGTAGAGATGCAAGCGAATATTCCCAGTGGGAGAAGTGTTTCTCTTTATGTTGCTTTCTGATTATTGCAAAGCGGGAAAGGGGGGTGGGATGTTACTGATGAGTCCCTCAGACACAATTTATCCAGTAACTGAGAAGCAGAGAAGCATATTTTTAAAAGATGCCTTTATACTTAGTTATACATCTCTCAAGGTGAAGAGAAGACAGACAAAGGGACTTAATATTTTTAAACATTTTACATCTATGCAAGGCACAATAAGACATACATCTTTTATAAAAAGGTGTGGCAAGGGGAAAAAATACATATAAAAAAACAACAACTAGCCAGCAGGCTGCCATCATATTCTTTTGATATTTCATTCAAGGTCATATCCTCTCATGAGAATGCTTGTACCACTGAATATTAATTTATATACATAATATATACTCTGCAGCGATTTGTCAACACTAATGCAACCATCTCTGAATGGAATTATCCACACAACCAGCTCTCTACAAGAAAAGTATCATTTGTTTTAATTTGATCAGTTGGAAAATGCTGTAGCTTCAGCCTCTTAATGTAAGGACATCACTGAAACTGTGTTAAATCTTAAGTGCAAGCTGAACCAACTTAAGAAATCATGTCTGTGACTGACAGAAAGCTAGGAAACTATTAATCTTGGTAAATTTCACCAGCTCAATAGCTCCTTTAACAACCCATGCCTACCATTTGTTTCTGTTGACCAAATGTATATTTTGGCAAATTCAGAATAGCTATTTTTACAAGAAGAAAATAAACTATCTGCTACATTTTATACCCTACTTGGACCACTATAATCAAACTGACAACAAAGCATTATTCAGGGCTACATGAACCAAACTTGCAGCCATGTGCTCCCACCTTCTCCTGTATACTCAATTGACTAACTAACTTTCTGCAAAATAGTAAGCAAAAATGGACACTTATCACACAAGCTGAATAAGACAACAGTTCCAAATTCTAGTTTCAAGTCTTTTTTTTTCAGATTGCAAGTGCAACTGGTTTGGATGCAGCAGCAAACAATGGTTTTTGTCAACGTGGTATTAACACATAGCAATGAACCCCCATAACACATAGAAGGTGAAATGGGGGCATTTTGCTGATCCCATCCCTGATGTCAACATTTTGGGCATGGACATCTGATAAGGAAAGCATTTGTGTGCAACATTATGTACCTGAACCTCTGGATGATCTGAAACCCCAATCTAGACTACAAGCAAAGAGCTATATGTATAAGGGTGTTGCTTTTTCATATGCCCCTATTCAATATGTAGCAGCCAAGCTGGGGCCCTGCTTCCCCTTCTATGCTTAGAACCCTCATACGGCTGAGGGTTACAGAGGGTTTGGCCATAGGTCAGTGGTAGAACATCTACATTGCATGCAGAAGATCGCAGGTTCAATCCCCAGAAACTCTAGATAGGGCTGGGGGAGAATCCTTTCTCAAATCCTGGAGAGCCACTGCCAGTGACTGCAGACAATATTGAGCCAGATGGAACAACGGTCTGACTCAATAAAAAGGCAGTTTATGTGCCTAAAACACACAACAAGAGTGGAAGGAGGGAAAGTGCTTAGGCACTGGGCTCACTGCTGTAGCACCAATCCACAAATCAAACACAGGAGATTTCGCTAATATCAGTGACATCAGGTTGACAAATACAATGGGATGCAAGAAGGAAGACAAATGCTAGCTGGGCAGCCAGCATGTGAATGTGCACATTCAGTTTCACATGAATACGGATCCAAAGGTAAAATCAGTTAGTTCCCATTAGTGTTTTGCACCATTTAACCAGTAGATCTAGAAATCAGACTTGGAGCTCAAACCACTTGCACAATTATTATTTTTTAAGTCTTGTCAAGCTATGGTTGTAGCAAACCATTAAGGGGATGTGGGAAATCCAAAAGAGAAAGGGGAGGAGATTAAATCACAGCTCCTAGGTTGAAGACAAGCAAATGTGACATCTGGAAATAGTTAAGTCATCATTGGAGGGTACATGCAGTTAAGCCCAAGGGTAATTACTCATTGTGCTTGTAACTTGTTTACTTCACAGAAGAATGTTTACATTTCCAAAGATAAACAAATACCATCAGGTAGAAGAGAAAACCAAAACTCAATTACCACTGAGAAAGGCAATGAGCAACAGTATCTGTGATTATGACCAGTCTGCTACCAATGAAGATATTGCTACTGTTGTGTCCAGAAAAGTTGCCCTGATTTAAATTATCTGGATATACCTTTCTAACTAACCAACACAAGGGGTGGAGGGAGAAACACTGGCGCTATTTGGCTGTGTAAATGGGGCCTAAATCAAGCTAACAAGTAGCTCCGGATAACTAAGATGCAAACAATGGGGTCATTGAGCATTTCAAACATGCTAAAAATGAAAGACATGGTCTTTATGCCTTCCTTATTCAAGCAGGAAGTCTCAGTGAAGTTGATGAGACTTCTGGGTGTGCAAGGAATGTAGAAACAGATCTCTTACAAACTGGTAGTATATTCTCTAAGAGAGACACAAAGTTGTCTACATCTCTCGTTAAAGGTTTTGTTGCAGAAGCATTTTAGGTGCCCCTTCCCTTGTTATTTTACTTAGCTGCCAGTGATAGTAGTGAACCAATTTCTACTAAATCCAATTGTTTCACGGTCCTGTGCAAGAAAGCCATTGTTTCTCGAGGATCAGCAATGTTCATCAAGGCTAATAGTGCCCCTAACCTTGATTTAATTTATTTAAAGCTAAAACAAATGGCTAAAAACAAAACGACTGGCTAGTACTTCATAATTGGCCTAGCAAGTTAAAGCTCAGTTATCTTCTCAGTAAATATTTATACTGTCATTCTTTCCCATTCATTCTGCATTTCTCACACACACACACACACACACACACACACACACACACACAGACTGTAGCCTACATCTGCAATTCATTGACTTTACAATTTACCACATGTTGAGATGGAGAGGTCTCAGCTCCATTTGAATCATTGCACAAATATGCAAGTGATTTATCGTTTTAAAACTGAAGACTGCAAAAGAACGACTCCACTTTTCCTGCACATTACTCCTCCTGGCAGACCACAAACAATTACAGTTCGTACTAATTAAGCTCTGTAAAATGTGCTGTACCCTGTTAATGCCAACCAGGCCCCCAAATTTCTCTTCCCCAAGCCAAAGTTTAGCTAGCAACTTAACTCATTCATGGCTGCCTGCTTGACTGTGTACAGCTTCAAGAATAATGAGGATCAGGGTTTTGGAGTACTTGAACAAAAACACACAAAAGAACAGACCAAGTGCCAACCTGGAATTAAACAGGGAGTTGCAAATGAATGAATTCTCTTGGGAAACAGACAAACACCACTGTTGATAACCTGCTAAAAGGTCCTACCACATCACCTCTGTAATGTGGTGTTAAGGATTCAGATTTATCCCTAGGGGCTAATAAGTTACAGAACTCTACTGGTTAGGAAAATTCATAAAACATTATGTCCTAGGCTTCTTGAACATTTACTAGTGGAAAGTTGTTGGGTGTTTTTTTAAAAAAATACAATTTTATATTTTGCAGGGGGAAATGACTCAGTATTTTAAATGGAAGGGGGTAAAAACATATGGGAGAAAACCAATATATGTATTCTTCCCATACTCCTTTGCCCAAATTAGTATCTCTAAGTTGAATGTGATAATGCACCTAACTAGACTGCTGAGGTGGGGGAATATATTCCTAGGACTTATTTAAAAACCCTGATTTATCCTTTGGCCTATTTTTATAATTTAGGGTTTGGCTTTTTTTAAAAAAAGAAGCATCATCATATAGATTAAGAGAAAAGCACTCTTGCATTTAAAAACATTTAAACAATGCACTTGTTTAATACAGGGAGAACAAGAGAGGGGGCCCCTCAAGTGATGCTTCGCCTTGGCCCCAAAGACTTTCCTGACACATGAGCCAATCATTCCCTAGATGCCCAGCTTCCCCTTTAGCAGCTGATCTCAACAATATTTTTTTCAAGCACCCCCTACACACTAGCATTCTTCCTTATTTGCTCCTGGCCTCTGGATTTTACCACATTCTTTCCCAGATACACGTTTTTTTTCTAATGTGTTTTCTCTCCTGATCTGTCCCCTCTAGAAACCCAGATTTTATTCAGTTCTCTAAAATAACGGGTGGGGAGGTAGGCACGTAATTTAAAACCAGACTTTGAAATGAAAAATGTATCATCTGTCTGCTATCTAGATATTCTTATTGAAGTGCCACTTTCTTGCTTTATTTCAAGAAAGAAAGACAGAGATCAATCATAAACATACATCTGTTAAATATAGCCTAATGTAACTTGTTTATTAATTCAGGCATGGCAATTCTCTCCCCCCCCCCCTCAGCTACAACAAATATATTCAGGGTTATATCAGGTTTCTTTGAAAGTATTCTGGGAAATATTTTGCAGGGTTCCTGTCTAGATATCCTACACAAGACTGCGAGCACGTTGATAAAGAATGCAGGCTGTGCGAAAGGTTTGCTTAAGCCACTACACATTGCCCCTCAGTATTTCAAGCGTTAATTCTGAATCATAGGAAAAGGCCAGCCGTGCAGTTAGGAGAACAAGCACCAAACTCCCACCAGCCCCCCCAAAACAATCTAAGCTTTTCATGGGTTTATTTCCCCAATTTCCCCATCTCTCATTGCTTATAATTAGTGAAAGAAACCTGACCCACTGCCAGTGTCTGTGGACCTTGGATATTATAAGGCCAGCGTGGCGTCAAATATCTTAACATTCATAAGTGTTATAGGCTGTAAATAAACCCTGTAGATTTATGACCCTTCGCTGCCTGCCAGCAAATGACTGTGGCACATTTCTTTCAGCAGACCTGTTGAGGTGCAAGTTTGCCTTTGGTTGTAAAATTAACCATTTCCTTCACAAACATGCCCAATTACGAGTCAGTGGGCAAGGCTCTGCCTGCATATTTGCCATAGCTCAGTACAAAGAGAATACACACACACATGACACACACAAAGGCTTGGGTGAGTACAAACTCTCTTACTATGCAAACAATCCAGCAGCTGCAGCTGCAGCAGTTAAAAAGTCTGGAGCAAGCAAGAAACAAAAAGTTCCCACAACAGGTAAGGTGTGGGAAGGAGAACATTCTAATTCCACCTACATCCCTGAATGCACTTACAAAAACACACATCCATGCCCTCTTATCTGCAAGGGCTCTTTTGTTGGAAACTAGATGCACTCTGACCCAAAGAGTGCATCCCTTCTTCATTTTATTGTGGCAGCATGCATGTTTCAAGAGCAACCACAAAGTGCCTCACAAATGTTTTCTCCCCTCAAACCCCCCCCCCCCGCAAACAGTCACCTACTCCCCTGTTCAGGAAAGCATTTGCTAAATCCAGGTTGTCTCATGCTTAACAGCCAATAATCCAACTTCCACATAACTACCAGACAGCTGGAAATGGGGGGCCTTACAGTTTTAGTCATGGTGCAGTGTGGAAACACATACATGCATGCAAAAAAAAAAAAAAAGAAAGGCAGAAAAAGAAATCTACAGCTGTCCTTTCTCTATTCTGCTTTTTTTTAAAAGGGGAGGGGTAGCATTTTCTTATGAATCCATGAAAACTGGAACTTTCAAATCAAGAGACAAATCTTGGTATACTTATTTAAAAACACTACATCTTAGCATTGCCTTACAACAAAAGGCAATATTTGGGACCCTCACACAAAAAGATGCTGCAAATTTTGCCACAAGTCAGAAGCGTCAAACTTTTACTTCTCTGGGCTCACAAGCTTGCATTCCGCTTCCAAAGGAGGACTGGCTATTAAAATTCACTGATTCCCTCTCTGTCCTGCAACCTTAAAATCATGCTGGAGAAGTTTAAATGCCTTTTTTTTAAAAAAAGAAGAAGTTAACAAAGCTAATGCTAGTTGCTATGATGTATTTCGCAAGCCACTTGCAAAGCAGAAACAGCGTTCTAACTGGGCTAAGAACTGAGAGGTTTTCAGACTCCCGTGCTTCATTTGATTGGTGTCAGAAGATCATCGGCTGAGAATAGCTTGTTTCTACACAGTTATGGGGGGGGGGACGACTTCATTGTTGTTTTAAAGCCATCAAGAAGGTGAATGGTACAATTCAATGAATAGCTTATCTCTGCCATGAAGCGCAAACACGCTGACATATGAAAACTGTATGTACCTTGTGAACATCCAACTAGTTTAACACCATAACCCTTATTTCAAAAATCAGCTAAGCCCTCAACCTTAAAGATTAGTCAGGAATCAAACCATCACATTGAAAGCAGAAATCTTAACAGTGCCGAGCAATAAATATTTCTAAGGAAGATGAAAAAACAAATTAGCATAAATACCAAAGAAGGGCAGGAACACCTGTTCTTTGTTTTTCAGCATGATAAGCATTCCATTGTTCTCTATTTAAAATGTAATGACCTGTGTAATTACAGTAATATTACATTGTATTGCAGGGGCTCCAAATGTCACACTTTTGAAAAGTGTTGTCAAAACAATTCAAGACAGGGGAACAAGGGGGGGGGATAGCATTAACTCTTCGTGCACCAGGATCTACATTCTTGTGCAGAAGATTATGTACTTCAGGAAATAAAAGGGAGAAAATACATTTTCCAATGCATTATTTTAAAATATTTCCATTAATGGGCATTTACCAGATCACAAGCCATATCACTTTCATATTTTCCTACACTAACCACTTTAGATTCAGGTTCAAATGAAAGATGAGCACTGTGAAACAACTCAGCACCGTGAAACAACTCTCCCTCACAAAAAGCAAATTAACAGTATTTTCATAACCAGAATTACATCTAACTACTTAATTGTTCTTCTGTTAAATTCTATTGCAACCACTACCACATTGCCTACACAAGTGTATTCTTTAATTCATTATTTCATTTCTAACAGAGCTCTCCTTACTGCATATTGGTCCTCTTCAGAGCCAGGCATGTTACTTTAGCAAAAGCAAAATTAGCATTATGTAGAATAATCTTTTGTCATTTTAAAATAAAATCATTGCTAACAAGCTTTATGGACTCTTTGGCAATTAAAGCATTATTCCTAAAGTAATGTATTATTCATCATAAGCAGATTTAATGATACTTCATAATTCTTTACATTTCTTAAAGCAGAAAATCAGAAATCAGTGTTCAGCTTATGTATTTCTAAGAACTGAAGGTTGCATATGAGAACAACAAATATTCCTCTAAATAAAAATAAAAGAACAAAAACCAAAAAGGAGGAAACAATATTGCAAAACAACTTGTTTAACCTTCAGTGAAAAATATGGTTCATGAGCTCATAATCCTGTGTGATAATTCTACCTATATGTAAGACTCAATATTATTTATTTACTTACACCTTTGAGTTAAAAAGAACAGCCAAATTACAGGAATACACCTTGAACACTATAAACTGAATAAATCCTTTGTAATATTTAATCATTCTGGTTTGCACCATAAACGAATAATGGGTTCTCTTTAAACCATAATTTATCTTGCTTTCACAAATGCAAACTATACAAATCATTGGGAGTAGAAGAAAGGGCCCAAAATATGCTGTTGGCTTATGTGCAAATTGCTTACTGAATATGGAAAATGTCTTTTGAATCCATATGATGCTAAGGAACAAGGTCACCTGTTATATCAATAAAATAATATATTTTTATACAATGAAATGAATTCACTGTAACAGTGTGTTGTTATTAGAGAGAGAATGTTTAAATATGGCCAAGAAGAATTTTCTCCATTAACTAATAACTACTCTGGGGCCCTGATCAAACATCTATTCAAAACCTCGATACAAATAGTTCCCACTCATTTCAAAAGGTAATGGACTGCATCAATATTAAATCCTAAGTGCTTCTAGACAAAGATGTAAATAAATATAAAATTCTTTTTTTTTCCAGGGGAATTTTTTCCCCTCTAATGCTCATCAGCCCCACTAATTTAAATTTGCAAAATTATTTCTATTTTGAACAGAAACCACTCTGAGGAATAATTTTAAAAGGTTATGCTTTCATAGTACATAATTAAAATAACCACAAAACAAACACTCTATGCCTACCAACATATAAGACGTTTTACCTGTCCCATCACCTCTCCAATTACAAAATCCAGTCACCTTTCTTTTCCATTATGCTAAAACTGCGGTTACAAAAATGTCTCCTTGCTATGACCATAGCCCCAAAATAAAAGTAAATTATAAAATATCTTGACTGGGTTAACCTCATCCTTGAAAACATTTAAAAATACACAAGTAAACACTATTTTGTCATCTTTCCCCCTGTAATTTGTAATCTGAATTTGGACTTAAAGTAAAAAACAAGCCTGATCTGACATTTTAAAAACAATTGTAGACTGGACACATTGAAAACATCCCATAGTCTAGAAACAGATTCAGCAGCTACCTAACAGTGGAGCCTGTATTTCAAATAGCTGCCTCAAATGATCAAGTTAAAAGAAAAGAGGTGAGAATTCGAACAGTAGTTTGGAGGAGAAAGAATTAAGTGGATAGTTTGGGAAAGAATCACTTCAGTTAAAAGATGCAATAGAAAATGAGATAACAGATAAAATGTATACAAATCCTGCATTCCCTAGGGGAACAGGCTTTTTTTTCTAAAAAAAAAGTTGTATTTGAAACAATGTTAATGAAGATTGTATTATGGTTGGGCAGAGGAAGTAGAGCTGGCATAAATCCATGAGGATGTGTGAGGAGGGCAGTGACCAACACTTCACACCTCCCAAAAGTTTTAACAAAACCAGTCTGAGGGCTACAAGAAACTTATTCCCTCCATTCATACTGCCACACCTTCAGATCCTCCTGTCACACCCAAAGGTCTTGAAGTACACAGATGATCCCAGTTGTTTTGGAATACATATATATATATATATATATATATATATATATATATATATATTCCTTTCAAGTGAAGGCTTGTTTATTTATATAATGCTTTTAACTTTTGTTTATTAATGGGAAGGCAGTGTCTGTTTGCAGGATTGCATTTGCCTTTTCTATACTATGTCCTGACTCAGCTGAGCCAACTTCTCATATATATATATGAGAAGTTGGCTCAGCTGAGTCAGGACATAGTATAGAAATAGTATATATATATACTATTTATATATATTATATATATATATATATTTATATATATTATATATATATATATATTTATATATATATATATATATGGCTTCGATATTTTCTTCCCAACACAATAAACATGGGGCCCACATCCACTATCTTCTTATGGAACTCATACGTGTGATCTATTTAAATGAAAGCCGGTGACTTTAAGCAAAGCCAGTCTACCAAGAAATGAAAATAAAAATTCCTCGCCCCTTCCAAAAGAAAGATGCCAAAAAATTCTTACACAGAATAGCAGGAAGGGAAAACTGGGGAGGGGAGAGAGAGCTGTCTATAGTTAACTGCCACCCTTAAAATCTTTTAAACACAAAGAGTCCTAAAGTTTTTTTTTTAAAAAAAACCCGGATAAGATTTTGCACCAATTAATCACTCGATGGCAACGCTGCCAGTAAATTAGTAACTCGGGAAGGTTTCCGCAAGCGAGCAAAGGGTTAAAAGGGGGAGGCAAGGAAAGGGGGAGGGGAGAGAAAGGAAACCCAGTCGCCACTCGAGAGGGGAGAAGGAAAACAGAGCGCGATAGAAATCGCAAAAAGAGTTTTGTGGGAAGGAGAGCGGAGGAGGCTCGCTCGCTGGGCGCGGGGGGGAAATTAAAAAGCGGGAGCTGGGACTCCGGGTGCCCTTCGCCTTGCCAAGTCCCAGGGCCGAAGCCCCGAAGCCCCAAAACTGAAAGTAAAGGAATCAACATGGCGAAGTGTAAACAGCCCCCTTCTCTGCCCTCCCCCCGCCCCCTCGGCGCGCAGTCAGCGGAAGGCGCAAAAGTTTTGGAAAGTTTCAGGCAGCGCCGCGGCGGCCGGGAGCGGAGGGGGCGGGCGGAACAGGCGGCAGGGGGACCTGGGCGGGTGTGGGACACAAATGCGCGGAAAACACAGCTGGTATTTACACATATATGCCGTATCTCTGTACATATGCACACGTTCGACTTACCGTTCTTGCCGTGGGCGAGAGGGAGCCATTGGGAAGGTAGGGGCCGGTCAGGTCGGGGATCATTATAAAGGGATACCCAGGATATGGTGGGCCCTTAAACAACCCTCCATCTTGCCTTTTCGCAGCTAACATGGCGGGGGAACGAGGCACAAGGAGAGAGAAAACAGAAAGCGGGGGGGAAATCACGGTTAGGAAAAGTGCTTCTCGAAACTTGGAAGAGCGTTTGTTTGCGCAAACGGAGAGCACGGTTTTGGGGGGTGCTCCAGATCCGCGCGCGCTCTCTCCCCCCCCTCCACCACCCTGGAAAGGGGAAGGGGTGGGTGGGATGGAGCCATCAAGCACAACTTACCTTCCTCTAAACTTTCTCTGGATTTATCTCTGAAACTTTCGGACCTAGGCGGGGGCCGCCTCTCCGCCTTGGATCAAAAGAGGGTGGAAAATAGGCAAAAAATAAAAGGGCACCGGGAGAGTAGATGAATGAGGCAGTTTGGTGAAGAGGGGAAAGGGGAAAATAAAAGAAGCAAGGAGGAGAGAGAAAGAGAGAAGGGGGAGAGAACAAGTTAGAAGTTTGTGCAAAACTTGATACGGAAAATACAGAGATAACTGAACCCACCAGAGAAGCAACAGGGCAGTCGCCGACCATACTATAAGAAACAGAGTTGCAACTCCGAGCGAAAGCTCAGTTCCCCCACCCCCTCCATGGCATTTTTCTCTTTTCTCCCCACCCCCACCCCAAACTTCATGCATCCCGTCTCCCCGGGAACCCCCAAGGTGGAGTAAGGCAGGTGTGCTGGGAAGAGCGGCGGCGGGGCTGGGGGGGGGGTCTCCTTACCTCTGAGTCTGAAGAGCTGTTTTGATTCGTTTCTGTTTCATTGACTAGCGACGATTTGACATCGGCTAAATCCCTCTCCGCCGACGAGTTCTCCGAGATCTTCTCTTCTTGCTCCCCTTCGTCTTTAAAAGAGATCAATTCATCGTTCGCCCCCAAATCGTCCCCTCCACCGCCATTTAGTTGCGGCATTTTCCTCCTGACTTACCCCACCAGCAGCAATTTTGCAAGGACAGAGGGGAGGGGAGGGAGAGAAGAAGGGGAAAGGGGGGGGAGGAAAAAGGGGGAAGGATTAAAAAAAGAAAGAAAGAAAAGGGGGAAGTTTGCAATTTTTTGTTTTTAAAAAAAGTCCAAGGTGAAAGTTTTTTCCTTTTCCTTTTCTTTCCTCCTGGGGAGGGGAAAAGAGGGAGGAGGAGAAGGAGGGGAGGGCAGTGTCCCTTCTCCTTTCCTTTTGCACCAGTGACTTTGGGTTTCTTCTTTTCCTTCTTCTGGATTTTCTCTTTCTCTCTCTCTTTTCTTCCGAAGATCAGATCAGCGTGTAAAGCGCGCGCACAGACACACGCGGGTAGACACACACAAAATTAATAATAAAAAAATTATATAAGGAGGGAGGGAGGGAGAGACGGGGGAGGGGGGAACTATAAAAAAATTGCAGCAAACAAACCAAACAACAAGTCAGCTGTAAAAAAGGGGGGGTAGAAGCCGCAGATATAGGGAGCCTGTGCCGCTCGGATTTGAGTGAGTTGAAGTTAGACTGAGAGCTTTTCAGTTCAAAGGCGGCGCTGATTGACAGATAGAAAAAGGGGGATCGAAATCCGGAGGAACGGAGAAGTCTGGGATCCAGGATTATTGACAGGGAAAAAGAAACACACTAGGCACTTAATGAGATGCAGGAGGGGGCGGGGGCTCCCCAATGACGTGTGCATAAATAAACAGGAGGAGGGGGGGAAGCGGAGAAACTAACAATGATCCTTTTTGGAGAGGGAGAGGGAGCGAGAGCCAGGAGCGGGGTAGACGAGGGAGGAAGGAAGGAAGAAAGAAGGGAATGGTCCAGTGCAGACAATGCGAAAATAGGAGAGAGGGGCGTAGAGAGAAATGACCCAGAGGAAAGAAAACACAGGCTAAACACACACACACGCAATTAAAAGAAAATGGCACTGTGCCTCAGTTGTGCATTTGCGCGCAAAAATAGTCTAGAAGCAGCGGTGCAATTTGTTGAGCCGTCAACTTTCACACGCGGAGCACCGCAATTGGGGCTGCTAACCTCTGCGCGTTTACTTGAAAGTAAGCCCCGTTGCGATTTCCGTCCCAGTAAGCGGGCTCCAGGACGGAACTATTCGTCCCTGCGATATTTACATGGCTGCACTCAAATATATATTTATGTATGTTGCTGTCCTGAGCAGCTAGGAAGTTTATTGGAGATAAACCTCGTGAGTATAGCTGAGCCAGGGCAGCCAGCGAGTCAGAGGGCGCCTCCCTCTCCCCCCTCTCCCTTCTGAGCAGAGTTTGCCTGGGACTTGAAAGCTGCTCCTGCAGGAGCGCGGCTGGGGAAGGCGCGCGCGCGCAGCGCCCTGCGCGCAGCTTCTCGGCAAGAAAGTGCCCCTGGCTCCGGAGGGGTTTCCTCCTCGGGCCTTGGGTAGGAGCCGCCCGGCGTCCTCCTCCGTAGGTCTCCTCCTCGGAAGGAAGATCGGCCGGGTTCTGCGGGGCTCGGAGCCTTACGAGCGCCGGGGCAAAGTGTGCCAGAGCCCTTTTCGTGGAGAGGGATTAGGCGTCGCCTCCCCAAACAACGAGAGGGAGGGATGGCTCAGCACCATCCGCCGCTGCCCACCCCACCCCCCCTCCCGACTGGGGCTGGTGGAGATTGGCAGAGAGCGGTTGAATGGGAAGAAGTTAATTGCGGGGCGGGAGAATCAAGGGCTGCGAGACTCGAGGTGCGAAGCCTCCGCTGGCCGCTCTTGCTTGCGCGTCCCGCCATCCGGCTCCCCTCGCTCGCTCCTCCAGGAAAAAGAAAACAAACAAACAAGCAAAAACGCACTGGCTCTAGGGGACAGAAAATATCGCTTGTTTCTCTGTGTGTGATCCAACTGTGTGGTCCCCAAAGCAGGCTAGTAAATGAATTACCAAATATAGATTATTGGGGGAGGGTGGGCGGAGGGTGAGGATGCAGTTCAGGAATGCGCAACAGAACATTCTTTTCCAGTTACCAGCCAGCGATCAGGCTCCAAACAGGCGCAAACTGGGAGCAGAAGAATAATGTGGCTGCTTTTTAAAAAAAGAAAAAGAAAGGAGAGAAAGAAAGACATCTGGCACCCGATTCTACTGTGCTGATGAGGGGAGTAAAACAAATTGATCTTCCAGCAATGACAAATTGTAACAATGGAGGAGTCAATTGGAAACTTTAACATGGGCCAAGGAACAAAAGAGGAGACGGGAAGGAGGGGGGAGCGGGAGAGAAAGACACACACGGAGTAAATTCAAGGGGAATTAGTAAATTGCCTAATAGAAATGGTGTCAAAAAGAAAAAGAAAAAAGTATAGGCTGTACTAAATCCAAGCATTCCACACACACAACAAGAAGCATAACCTGCTGCTCTTACTACGAACCACTGGATCTTAAAGGGCTTCCAAAACAAAGCCAATCTGTCATGCAATATTTAGAGAGTTTAGAGGGCGGGAGATATTCCCTAAAACTGTCTGCTCTGGGGAACATGAATGAAAAATAATAAAACAGCGATTGACACAGCATATATATATACCATAAGTTCACATAGAAATT
This sequence comes from Podarcis raffonei, assembly GCF_027172205.1. Classification (NCBI taxonomy): domain Eukaryota; kingdom Metazoa; phylum Chordata; class Lepidosauria; order Squamata; family Lacertidae; genus Podarcis; species Podarcis raffonei. Next base: position 52,865,469 of record NC_070606.1, read on the forward strand.
TGCATACTAAAGGAAAGATGCAGGCAAAATAGATTTTTTTCATAAAAAAAGAATCACGGCAACTTGCAATCAGGAAAACAGGAGTAAAGAGAAAAGGGACATGAAAAGAAGTAAAACAAATGTGTACATTTAATCAGACAGGATTGCATAGGACACAAAGAACAGGGCTAATTACTCTCAGCAGGTAGGAACTAACCTTCAGACTTCATAAATAAGTAAGTCTGTGAACAATGTCTAAGTGGGAGGATGGAGACAGAAAAAGGATTATTTCAAGACACCCAGAGAAAAAAGAAAAACACAAGAAGAATGAAATACTTCTCTGTTAAATCAATGTACAAATGGATTTAACAGTTTCTTTTTCTTCTGGGTTTTTGACCAACTTGCTTTCAGACATTCTGAAAAATAACTATGTTTGGGATACATACTAGTCAATTGCCCCTGATCAGTATAATGAACCTGATATATTAACAAGTGGGTTTAACTGACAGTGTTTCTCACAATGTTGCTTTTTGTTTTGTTTTGTTTTTAAATATCTTTTAACCCCAAGATAATATAAGAAAAATAATCAAATGCTGAATATTTCATTGGCTGTATGGAGCCATGTGCTCTAGCTAAACGGAGGGATAGGTATTTACAACAGCTGGTAGGAAATGTCCTACTCAGAGCAAACCCATTGGAGTTAATGAACATGACTAACTTAAACCCACTGAAATCAACCTTAGCTGAATACAAATTTATAACCTGCTTTTCAATGGGAATTGTCAAAGTGAGACAGAGTTTTAAAAATACAACATACATAAAATCATAATTACAGACAGAGAGACGTGTCAAAAAAGTCCCCAAGAGGAAGCATTCATTGTAACCACCACAATCCTAAAAACCTGCCTGGGGCTGCAACCCTATTGACTCCAGTGTGACTTACCTCTGAGTAGACATAGCATCATCAATAGAATGGTCTTGTTTCTTTGAAAGGGGCATGCTCCTATGTCTGAATGTGGCAAACCAATGTCATTGTTATTACACAGCTAGTAGGGCAGGATAGCACTAAACACAGAACCCACAAAGCACTTTTCATATGGCATTTCAATCCTAAACATAAGGGTCTCAGTTCAGGGCTTCTGAGTGCACATAATCCTGACTGAAAGCGGATGCCATCATTCCCTTAAGTCAGGCATAGGCAAACTTGGCCCTCTAGATGTTTTGAGCCTACAATTCCCATCATCCCTGACCACTGGTCCTGCTAGCTAGGGATGATGGGAGTTGTAGTCCCAAAACATCTGGAGGGCAGAGTTTGCCTATGCCTGCCTTAAGCGCTTGGGAAAGGTTCACTCACTAAGCTGCCCCATGGATCAGTGGTAGAGGTGTGAGAGTCTCCCATATGCTCTGTGAATGCCATGTGGTCACCAATACATTATTTAGTTGGCTATTGCCTTTATAGACTGCCTTTCTGTGAAGGCACCCAAGGCAATTCCCAATTATTAACACAAAGAAAATTTACAAATATCTGCAGTCTGACTTCAGAAGCTGATGGTACTAGCTCTGAAGGCTGGGCTTCTCCTCTTTGCCTTAAGATGTAGGAAGATGGAAGTGGGGCTACCCCGGGATTCTCTCAGGCCATTGATAGTCCCTTCAGGAATTGGCCTGGGCACCCTGGCTTCTGCCTTGCCTCAGAGCACTTAAGCCTTGTATAGCCCAGGGAAGATGGGGGCAGAGCTACCCCAACAAATATTTCAAGCATCCTCCACAGAAGTGGTAACTGTGCTGCCACTATGGCATGGTAATGCATGTAGGCCTTACAGTTCTGCAATTGCCATGGGACTTTTTTGTTTTTACTACAACTGACTAACAAGCTTCTACACTCCTGAAGTTTTATCATTGTGGCTAATTATTGAAGAGCTTCCCCGCTCACACAAGAATCACACAAGAGCATCTCCAAATGCACACTGCATTCTCCAAAGGTTACTAACAAAAGATCAGAATTGTCTGTGCATATACACACATTGCACTATGCCCATTGCGTGTGAGCGATGTGGGTGGCACTGTGGGTTAAACCACAGAGCCTAGGACTTGCCGATCAGAAGGTTGGCGGTTCGAATCCCCACGACGGGGTGAGCTCCCGTTGCTCGGTCCCTGCCCCTGCCAACCTAGCAGTTTGAAAGCACGTCAAAGTGCAACCTAATGGTCACGGGTCCCTTTATGTAAAAGCATACACAAGCATTTTGTGATGTCAGGGTCACTACAGGACAGAAGGAAACTTGGGAAAGACCAACACATGTGTTTTTAAAAAATATATTCCCTCAAATGAAATGGTTTTCCATATCCTTCAGACATGTTTACATTGTGGTTGTGGCTAGCATGTGGGATAAGAATGACTTTTGTAAACATATTTTGAAAATAATCCTAAGGAAATAATCCTTACATATTAACGTCTGCAATGGGGACAAGTTTATAGGAGCAACCAAATATTTAGTATTATATAAAACTATGTATATATGCTACATATCTGACAGTTTCACAACTCTTATCTAACCACATTTACTTGGAAGTAAATGCCACTGGTTTCAGTAGGACTTACTTCCAGATGAATGCACTTAGGTTTACAGCACTTTTTTATACAAGGAAACAAAAACTTACCAAGATCAGAAACACCTGTTTGCTCAAAGTTCTCAGGTTGTATCCTAGATGAAAACAAATGCATAACTTGCTATAGCCAAAGTAATACAATATTCAAGGGGAAATTCAGACTAATCCATTTTGTGAGCAATGTGATATATGATTTGAAAAGCACATTCTAACCAGCAGCTGCTATGTCAAACCCAAGTGCTTGGGGCATGGATTTCAACAACTTCTTCCTATATATGCTAGACTGCTACCTTTTAAAACTGATGAAGTGACCCTGTCTGGACCACCAAAGTGCTTTCATAGTCAATAAATATAGCAGCCTGAAGTCCAGGTGGCATGATTGTTGCACCTTTGTGTAGCTCAGTAGTAGATGGGTAGCCAAGGCAGCTGCATTAACAATGGTGTCACATGTTGCTGGCCAGGCAGTTCCATCAACAGTCTGGCCTCTGCCTTCTGCATCAGCTGGTACTTCTGTTCCAGGCCCAAACATAAGCATATTGAAGCATTGCATCTGTGATGATGAATGAACTGATTTAAAGCATTTATATCTTGCTTTCCTTGCAATGCTTGAAGCAGCTTACAATCTTCAAATAGATCATAAAACTAAAATTTTAAAAACAATAAAATATTGAACAACACATACTAAAAGGGAGAAGCAAAACAGCTATTTAAAAACATTAACAAAAAGCACGCGAGAGAATGAAATAGCACTCAGCAGGCACCATAAAGACAGCAAGTAGTGTGCCAATCAAATATCTCTGGGAAGGATTTTACAAAGGTACAGTGCCAGGCCCCCAAAAACCCCCGCATGACACAAACTGATATGCAGTATGCTGTTTAATTGCACAAATTCTGACATAGAAAGTCTTAGGAGCAAATTTTGGTTCAGGAGCTAAACATAAGCCAAATGTGGCCCTCCTGGACTCTCCCCTCCCGCTTTGAGACTTCCCTTCTCATTGGTCCTTTTCCACGTCCTTTGCCTGGCTGGACTATGTTATTCAACTGTGATAATGCTTCTTGCCATGCTCACTTTGGCAGCACATATACTATAATAATGCTTCTTGCCTGCCGGGATGGAGGATGGAGAGAGAGAGAGGACTCCCTAGAGCGTCATCTAGGGAGCATCATCTAGGGAGCATCATCTAGAGAGCCTCCATACAAAGGAATGTTACATCACACATTAATGTTTTTGCCCACCCACACCCCTTATTTTTGCCTCTAACCCAGTGGCATGCTCAGAAGGGAACATGGCTGTCAGGCTGAAAAGGACTCACCATACACCCAGCAAATCTGTAACCCGTGGAGCCACTAATGATGCCTGCATTATTGGGCTATGTTAAGGCTTACTAAGGGCTAATTTTCCCACAGGAATCACAATTACTGAAGTTTGAAATGATGACTGGCAGTGTCAGTGCTGACACAAGCAGCACAACCGAGAGGCAAAGTCCTCATAGAGGACTGTACCTGTTAGATTGCTGCTGGAGGAATGCCATTTTTAAATGCTCTTCCCTGTGAAAACATACTAGCACTTTTCATTTATTTATTTGTGTATTTGTTTAGTTCTACTGCAACTCGCAGTCTGCCACTTGAAGTCGCAGCTGAAGCTACATGCGACATAATACAGACAATGATTTTAAAAATGGTTGCGCTATAAAAGTGCTAGCACATTTGCAAAGCTAGCTAAGCAGGGTCCAGTATAGTTTCACATTGGATGGGGGGCCACATGTTAAGATTCCTGCAGGGGGTTGGACTAGATGACCCTCGTGGACATTTCCAACTCTACAATTCTACGATTCTATGAAAAGACAAACAATTACAATTTCATGACAGGGAGAAATGTTTTACGCTAACCACCTTCCTGTAGTGCTATTTTTCAAAAAGTCTTTTTTATAAAAGGCAACTTTAAAAAGTATCTTCCACCTACCGCTTCATCCATGTATTATGAAATACTTAAAAAAATCAAGTGATATGAATACTTTCCATAAGGCAGTGGTTTCCATACTTTCCCCCCATGGACCACTTTAGAATTACTCAAGGTCCTGAGGGTCCTGTTGTAGCAATTGTACTAGGTGCTATATGATTTTTAATTTTATTTTTGTGGCTTCTTTTATTTCTAATATTGTGTTGCAGTTTGCACTCCTCTACAGAATTCAGACTGTGAGGCTATAAAATACAATACAAGAAACTAAAACAGCAATTAAAAATCAATATGATTATTTAATGCAGATTTACCACGGCTCACCTGAATGAAGTTTGTGGACGACTGCTTTTCCATGGACCACACTTTAGGAGCCCGTGTATATGTTAAGCACATGGATTACTTTAATTAGAACAATATACATTTTTTAAAGTATAATTAATCTCACTTCAACACACACAAGGAGAAACTGGAAAAGGAATGGATCCCACTTACATGTCTCTAAAAGCAAAGCCATAACTTAAGCTACTCATAACACATGGACCCAGTGTGGATTAGTGGAGAGAGTATTGGAGTAGGATCCAGAAGACTCAGGTTCAAGTCCACCCATGAAACTCACTTAGGCTGCAATCCTAACCCACTTACTTGGGAGTAAGCCACACTCAACTCATCAGGACTTACTTCTGAGTAGACATGGGTAGTATTTTAGTCTGTGACCCTTGACCACTCAGCCTAACCTACCTTACAAGTTACTGAGAGGCTTAAAAGGTGGATTCAATATTTGTGTCCCTGAGCTCCTTGCAGGAAAGGTGGCTACGCAGATAATAATAACTGATCTGAGATAAATGTATTTTGTATTAAAGCATCTACACCTATAATTTAGATTGGACTGTACGTATTATAAGAAGGAGCCAAGCAAGGACGTTTGAACAATGGTACCAGTTTAAGCTCCCTCCAAATCCTATGAAAAGTAATATTGCAGGTAAATCTTGTCTCCTTTGAAATAGCTTGGAGTTTTGCCACTGACCTCAAGATAACTGGGATTTCTGCCAGAATTCTTTATGTATGCTTAAAATGGTCTGCTAAATTTGCTTTGGATCCCCTAGCATACCTGACCTTTGCTTTTTGCAGAACTGCTTGGGAAAATGCACACAAGCTAACTATCTCAGCAAGATAAGGAGCCTTGAGCTGATCCTGTAACTTGTTATAAGGTGTTTTGTAAACCCATGATCAGTCACTTACTATTTTACATGGAAATAAGCCATATTTTCTGTCAACCTACTTTTGCATAAATGAGTTTAAGGTCATACCCTCACTGAATTAGACAACATATGCTTTAGACTTCAAGCCATCTTATCCAAAGTAAGGTGGCTGAAGTCAATAGAACTTCTTTAGCTGTCTGAATCATTCATTCAAGAGTAGCCCCATTGTCTGTAGTGGGATTTCAGCGAGTGCATTCCAGTTATGAGCCATGTGTCTTGAAGATACCAGTCTTCAAAAATATATGATCAATGAGTAATACGTTTTCAGAAATAAGTCCATTTAGGTATGCCACTGAACAAACCAAAACAGCACCCCGATACAACAGAGTTGCTATCAAATACTGCTGTTCCAATTTCCAAATGTTCCAATTTCTGTTTGCCAGACTGAGGTAATATTTTCAGTTAATTTCATACACTGGTACCTCAGGTTACATACACTTCAGGTTACATACGCTTCAGGTTACAGACTCCGCTAACCCAGAAATAGTGCTTCAGGTTAAGAACTTTGCTTCAGGATGAGAACAGAAATCGTGCTCCAGTGGCGCGGCGGCACCAGGAGGCCCCATTAGCTAAAGTGGTGCTTCAGGTTAAAAACAGTTTCATGTTAAGTACGGACCTCCAGAATGAATTAAGTACTTAACCCGAGGTACCACTGTATTAAGATAGCCAGTTGGTTGTTGACTAGACCAGCCAGTTTTGGGGACCCTTCAACAGATTTGTTTTATTTATGTCACCTTCATCTGAATTATTATTATTATTACTATTATTATTATTATTATGCTTTCATACAGGCGCATATGAGCAATACAACTGACAGGGAAAGGGTTTGGCTACTGTGCAAATGCAATCCCTCACACCATTAGCACAGTCTTTATAACAGCTGTTGGTGTTTGACTGTCCTGCCTCCAATTTGGGTATTATTTAGGCTAGGTTCCTATCTCCTAGCCTCTCAGCTTCACTTGGCCTGGCTTGGTGAAGTTGCATTGCCCGTTAACTGGTTCCTCGGGCATCTTGGCAGTGGGGGAATTCACAGTAGCATCAGGGAATGAAAGGAAGAAAATCCATGCTGTCCCCTCCCCAGAAACTGGACTTGTTCTCCCATCTTAGCCCACTCAAGATGGCACCATTTTCAGAAGTGAGATTACACTGGCGGCAGGACATCAAATAACAGGCCTTGCTGGGGCCTCAGGCCTTCCTTCAGAAAAAGGAGGGATGCTAGAAGATACCAGCCCAGTTCTAAGTCCTCACCTTATCCACTATGCTACAGTGTCTATCTGCAACCATGTTAGTTTAAACCTGATTGCTTGCAATTGGATGTGTGCATTTCTGTGTCCCTATTAGAGCAAACAGAAACTACATTGCAATCATGTTTCCCTACATTTTATGCATTTTAAAATTTTCGTGTGAAATCTGAGAATTGGGGGTGGATGGATAAATACTCCCAAGAGTGTGCATCAAAAGCATTCTCTGTTTGCTTTTCTTTTATAAGTTTGAACACTGGAGTGTTTCTGTAAGAACGTTATTAAAAGGAATCCAATTTTTTAAAACAAAAAACAAATCCCAGCCTTTTTGGTACTTAACGTCTTAAAAGCCAAGCTTCTTTTTACTAGCCATGCCTATGTAGACCACTAAATTCTTTGAACCTATATTCTGCTATAATTCCAAGGTTTATTAGTAAGTTTCACCAGACAACAAAAATATTATTAGTCTGAAAGAAAGGGGCAGTGATCGAAATGTAATCTCACACTATCATGAGGCAATATCAAGCTTAATACATGTATGTAACAAGGACCGAGGCTCTGAAAAACCAAACCATCCATAAATTTACCATTTTTATTGACAGCGTGTCTTTTAACCCTAAACAGCAATGGAAGAAGACCAATAAATGAAACATTTACTGAATAACTTGCCTTATTTTCAAGTGGTGTGTGATTCCTTTCTAGCTGTCTCTAGAAGATGTTTTTAGCCTAATTTGCTCCCTAGAAATTTCACTCACTAGAGTTCTACATCTATGACGTTTCATTGCCTGAAGCCAAGTCTGAATAAGAACTTTCTTAAGATATACTTATCCTAATGCCCGTCTATAAGCACTGGGCTCCTTTAGTTTGATTTATTTGTACTATACTGATATATAGTTTGCATGCATTCTGACATCCAGTTTCACAGGACAACTCTTAAGGTTTCCATTTATTTATCTTATTTAGATACAGTTCTTGAATTTATGTGCCACATTCCCTACCAATAAAAATGGTGCCTGAAGCAGTGCATAACCACAACAAAACAATAAAAAATGTGACAAAACACAAATCTAAAAAAACCCTTTCTGAAAACCCAGTAACATCTAAGAGAGTAGTAACAGAGCCAGGTAAAATTCCCCATAGATAAACAAAAGGAGTTACTATTATCAGCAAGCAGGAGATACTGAGAAAAGGGCCAGAGAGAAAACATGTAAAGATGAGGTGCCATGTGTCTCAGTTGGCAGCAAAGTGTTCCAGTTCATTTAAAACAGATGTAGGTGCTTTCAATCTCATGTTTACCACCACAATGTATAAGAGGAGAAGAAAGGGGATGTCAAGGATTTCCTTCTGCTGGATGCAATGTAGCAAATGTTAGCATCCTATCAGTTGAATTAGTGTGCAGCTAAATGTTTCAATGGGTCTTAAACATGAGCGACCTCCATTGGATTGTGTCCTTTGCATTTGAAGACTGGGACACTTATCACACCTAAAATGGTCACCACTTAACTACATCAGTGCTTTTTTTTCCTAAAAAAAATGTTTAGGGTTACTCTCATTTTCCTACTCATATTGAAATACAGTGGTACCTCAGGTTAAGAACTTAATTCGTTCCAGAGGTCCGTTCTTAACCTGAAACTGTTCTTATCCTGAGCTACCACTTTAGCTAATGGGGCCTCCCGCTGCCGCACCGCGATTTCTGTTCTCATCCTGAAGCAAAGTTCTTAACCCGAGGTACTATTTCTGAGTTAGCGGAGTCTGTAACCTGAAGTGTCTGTAACCTGAAGCGTCTGTAACCCGAGGTACCACTGTACTGCCCCTCAATGAGTCCCAACCTAATTCACAAAATGTTTAGGGGTATGCGTACCCCTGTGTCCCCCTAGAAAAAAGCACTGACTATACCTAAAATAATCAATATGCAATATAATAAAGGGAGGTATGTCTAGTAAGGGTGCAGCACATTGAAATGAATGAAACAAGTGAACCACTACTATAGTTAAGTCCCATTCATTGTGTTGGATTCACCTATAGCACCCTGTCAGCGGCAGCCCTGCACAAGGACTTCCATTTGTGGAGCGGCCCTTTTCTACTCTCCTCCTCCTCCTGTGCGCCCACTGAAATTGGCCCCTTAGAGCCAGGAGAAACCCCAGAACAGCATGCAGCAGGAAGAGAGTGGGGATGATTCCATCTGACAAGCTGAAATGCTTGCAATGAATGGACTGTTGGGAAGAATATAAAGTTGAACTCCACCCGTTGTTTTCAGTGGGACTCATCCGCAACTTACTATACCTGGATAAAGGCATAAGGATGAGATACAGTGCAGTCACAGCAGATGTTCACTAGTGCCACAGGCCTTGTCTATCCTCCTCTTCCCCACTCCACCACATTCCCTGCAAAAATATTCTCTAGAGAGTTTGGGAACCACCGGATGTCCCACTGTGCTAGCAAAGATCCTTTTGCACAACTGAATCTCTCTCTCTCTAAATGTTTAATGTCTGACCAGATCCATTATCATGAAAGTGGTTAATGCCCTAAGCTACCCGCCCTTCCCCCCTATACTGCTTAAAAATAAAATAATATAAAATGTAAAAATAAAATAAAGTGTGTGTGTGTCTGTGTGTGCATTATCTGCTATTTAGTGCATCCACGAACACAAGTCAAATGAGCAGCTTCTTGCTTTTTTCAAGCAGACTGTCACTAGTATGCTCAGATACATGATTCTCTTTGCAGCTGAGAAATGAAGCTCCTGCATACAAAAAAGACGTGGCAAGGGAGACGTTTCTGGTTTCGGCTGTTGTCTCAGGCACATTCAGTATGTGTGTAGCCTAAGGGCATAAGTAAGCAGAGGAGATGGAATGGACAGGCCTTCCTGTAGTACAGTTAAGTGTCAATCTGCTATCCAAGTAATATGTACAGTAACAACATCTAGAGTATTCCCAGAGAGATCAATATCAAGAGTACCTTTGAGAATTTCTATTATTTTATATTTATCTATCTTGGGAGAATACAGAAGCCTGAATCAGAAGCAGTGCTCTGGTTGTCATTCGCTAGGCTATATAGACCCTTTCATAAAGAAAACAAAGTCCTTGTGTCAGAAAAGCTGCAAACTATATACATTTAGGCTGCAATTCTAAACCCACTTACCTGTGAATAAGGTCCATTGAATTCAATAGGATTTACTTCTAAGCAGTCATGGCTAGGATTGGGCTGCTGTCCATCCAGCTTGAATCGAAGAAAATAATGATCCCAGAGCACCAATCTGTAAACACTGTTGTAATGTTAATATTTGAAGTTTTATTGTGTCTAATATTTTTTTGGGAGCCGCTCAGAGTGGCTGGGGCAGCTCAGTCAGATGGATGTCATATTATTATTATTATTATTATTATTATTATTATTATTATTATCATCATCATCATCATCATCATCATACAGTGGAACCTTGGTTTTTGAGCATCTCGGAAGAGGAACTATTCAGAACCCAAATGCCCCAAACCCGGGAGTGAATGCTTCCGCTTTTGAAACGGCTTCCAAGGCGCATTTCTTCATTTTTTCCATTGAAATTGCCAACTGCCCATTGTGCCTCAGTTGTCAAACGTTTCAGAAGTCAAACAGTCTTCCAGAATGGATTACGTTCGACAACTGAGGTTCCACTGTATACTAATTAATGAGAATAAAAGTGGCATGAGGCATGGGGAAATTAACAGATACCTCTTGGTGCCTGGTCTTGAGCACTTCTCAGTGAGGATGTGTGCATAGAAGAAGAGACAGGAAATGTGGGGCTTTGTTGCTATATGCAGTGAAGCTGGTTGGGTGTCTTTCATTTATTTAAAAATATTCACACTCTGCCAGCCCTGTGTCCCCCAACACAGTTTGTGCCTGTGTGTGAACTTCTGAATTGGCCTAAAGCGATTGATTAGCCACTAATAACACTTCCACTCTTTAAGGGCAATACTGTTGAAGTGTATTGCTTTAGGTTGCACTCCTGAACACACTTACTAAGGAGTAAGTCTGACTGGATACTATGGGACTACCTTCTGAGTAAACCTGCATAGGAATGCACTGTTAGGCTACAATCTCTGTGGTTTTCTTAGCTAGTAAAGCGATGAGACACTCACCAGACAATAGCAATTTGAAAATTATGAAGTATAATGACTCCATGAGACGTAAGCTTTTCCAGTCCATGACTGTATTTATATGAAATGTGTTGTATAACACATTGCACAAAATGCGATGTACAAAAACCCATTGTTCTTCTGCGATTTGTGGAACTGCAGACCAAGTAAGAACACATAAACCACCGACACCCTCAGAAATTATTTGCTGGCTTAGTCTGTTAAAGGTGCACCACATAAGGGAAAAAATGTAAACAAAACAATCAGGTTTTGCATTGTTGCCTTGCAGTGAAGGTTGAAAAGAAACACTGTGCTTTAGAAAACATTTTATTTTAAGGCCTGGGATATGTTAATTAGAATATTTTAAGTAATATGCTTTAAGTGGGGGGGGAGTCTTGTCTAGACATATTACTAAATGTGCTTAGTAAATTAAAGGCGAGGCTCTTAAAACTTATACAAAGATCTCATTTGCAACTAAGCATGACTAAAATCGTATTTTAATAGGTGTGATGATTCCATTAGGACGATGGCAGACTAACAGTCCAAGACACGTCTACTCAGAAGTCAATCCAATTGAGTTCAACAGGGCATACTCCCAAGTAAGTGTACTTTAGGCTAAGTTACAGAATGCTAAAACTGTTGAACCACAAGATTTAAAAATACAAAAGATTTCTCATTTAATACTTCTCAGGATTGCTTGAAACACTTTCTGAATTTGGGATACAAATATATTCATATATGTCTGAAGTTGCCATAATCTTCTCTTGCCTATATGATAGTAAAAGCTGTGGCCAGAGCTTCTGTGGGATCTCAAGGCACTCATGATCATGCAATGTCACTTCTCTATATGGTTGTGGCAAATGCTCACAATGAGTATTTTAAATTGTATGAAGTTCCACTCAAAGCACATGTTTGCACTAGAAGGGGAACTTCAGAATATGGGAATTAAAATAAAAAAAGCTGTTTGTTTGGATTTCATACATTTTCAGATATTATTCTTGATTCCATAAAGACTAAATAGTGGGCACAATTAGACTTATATACGGGGTGCTGTGTGGTGGAGTTAAACTGTGGTACAACTTGTGCAAATAGGTGGGAAGAAGAGAAGGATTGCAGTTTGTTGCTTCATACTTTTTAGTGTACTGATCAATAGCAATACAGACAAAAAAGAACTTTTTGTAAAAAAAAAAAAGGTTGCTGTGTTTTTGGCCCATACAGTGGAATATTAGGCAATGGGACAGGCAATCCTTCCTGCGCAAACATTGTTTGTATATGAAGTGAGAAGTGGTTAGTCAACTTTGTCCCACTGACATTCCCATTGTTGTGCTATGTTGTTGTCTTCTTCTAGGCTTTTAGCTAGCAAGGAGTATTTTATGGGCTATGCAGCATATTCCTGTGAACTTCTTTTATGAATTGTGCCCATGATACCCAAATTCAAAACCGAAAGCCGGTTTTACACAATACAGTGGTACCTCGGGTTACATACGCTTCAGGTTACATACGCTTCAGGTTACAGACTCTGCTAACCCAGAAATATTACCTCGGCTTAAGAACTTTGCTTCAGGATAAGAACAGAAATCGTGCAGCAGTGGCACAGCTGCAGGCCCCATTAGCTAAAGTGGTGCTTCAGGTTAAGAACAGTTTCAGGTTAAGAACGGACCTCCAGAATGAATTAAGTTCTTAACCCGAGGTACCACTGTATGCTGAACCTGGAGAAGTAGCTCCAGTTGTCACGGAGGCCCCACTATAGACATGTATAGCATCTGAATACATGTATTAAAAGATATTGCACTGATGTAATTTAGCCCCAAGTGTAAATTTTCTCTCACTGACTGTAAATTTGATAAAACTAAAAATAAATCACTTTGTTGCTTGTCCTGTGTAAAGGCAGAAATAATCTTATCGTAGGGCCTGAGGGCTTGGGTGTGTGAATGTTTTTTTGTGAGTGCGTTCATTGGGAAAGTGGGGGAGGGAGAGAAATAACAGTGTTCTCATATATCAGCAAAATACTGGAGATAGAAATCTCTGCTGTTGCTGAGCTTTTCTGTTCCGGGCCTAGGAGACCTGAATATTATTAAGGGATCTGTCGCAAAGAGCATCAATCTGGCATGTAGTTGAGCCAGATATCTCTTTGCCAGGAACTGGGAAGGGGAGGGGAGAAAAGCTATAACAGCAGGCTTGCAGTCAAGGAATGGCTTTGCTTTGATTCAAGAAAGTCTGGGCACAAATATCTTCCTGGACAAGGATAACATCATGGACTTTGGGGAGCATATTAAGTCACCCCCTGCCTGAGCCTTGGTAGCAAACCTACTTGTGATAGATCCAGTTTTGGATTCATTTGTTAAGGGCTTGAATGATGACTCTCTTTACTTTTCAGCATCCAGATAATGTGGTTATGATAGCAGGTTTTGCTGCGATACTTAGGGAAAATGTCTAATTAATTTCAAATAAAGCAATAAGGCACAAATAAACAGAAACACAAAGTAAACAGCAGGGAGGATGGCTTAGATTTTTGTGCCTTTCTTCAATAATACTTTAATTCATAGATTGGTCTTCTTGATTCTTGCTTATTTGTAAAACCTACCTTCATTTATTGATATAGCAGGGTTGACAGTGGTCATTAAACTGTGTGCTAAAAGAGAAATAAATAAGTTGAATTAACTACTAGGAAGCTTTCATGTTTACATAACTTCCAACAATGGCTTCAGCTAATATGGCAAGTCAATCCTTTACAGCAGAGGTTGTCAATGTGGTACCCTCAAGATGGTTTTGGCTACAACTTCCATAATCCCTAGTCTACGTTTTGTACTTAGACTAGTGATACCCAGGCTTTTGATGTCAATTTGTTTTAAAGGAACCCCAAACTATCTACTATGTATCCCCTGGACATTACAAATAATTATGAAACAGCTGGTAGAATCCACACTTCATTCACTGTTCAGGTGTTCTGAAACTCATTGTGGCTCTATGCAATCTGAGAATGCACCCTAAAATCTACTCAACACTCCCCTGAAGCTTCACACTGTAAGGGAAGATTGGTGGCAATATTGGCACACTTGCTTTCTTTTAATTAACCTCCCCACTGATAAATTCCAGTGGCCACAGGACTCAGCGGAATATAGTTTGAAGGCCACTAACTTGGGTGAAAGCAGGGAGGAAAATATTAAGGTGTCAAGTGTTGCTATCACACCTTCTTTAAAAGGAAAATTCTCTATATTAACTTATATAGGCCTTTAATCCTATGGTGTAACTTGATGTAACTTTAAGTATATAGAGTATATTCCTTTGCTGATAAATTTTATATTTTCAGAAAGAGCAGATATCCCTGTGCAGTATCCCAGTCCTAGATAAAGATGCCTTGGTGGAATAGAAAGGCTGGCCCCCCGGTCTTTATAGTTATGCTCTGATTTGTGAATTCAAAATTATCTATCTTTCTTAGTTGGAAGAAGAAGAAGAAGAAGAAGAAGAAGAAGAAGAAGAAGAAGAAGAAGAAGAGAAAGAAAGAAAGAAAGAAAGAAAGAAAGAAAGAAAGAAAGAAGAAACCACTTTTAGACCTGCTTTCAGTCTGGCTATATGGAAAAGAAGAAACACATTATTATATTATCAGTCCATGGATAGATCTTTCACATGAAGTGTAGGATTTATACCCAGATAGCAAAGCTCTTTCCTGTAGCATGATATGCATAGCAGGAAAAAAATATTAGCAAAGAATATGCTAATGGATGGTAATTCGTACACTGTGATCAGTGTAGAATACTGTTTACAAGTTCTTTTGTTCGGTATTTTATTCTTGGCAAAGGGGAAAAAATAACAGATCAAGAGAATCACTGCAACCTAATTTCATATATTTTGCTGATTTTTGGAACAAAGGAAGAGGAACTGAATCTATGTAACTCCAGCACAATGGATGTACTTCTGACAGAAAATACTTGTTTTGTAAAGCTTTTTCCCCTCAGATAATTTTTCATGTCCCCTCCTCAGCATTTGTTAATTTCTCCACTCTAGCCAGACTGTCAGCTCTTTGGGAAACAGGAGCCAATCGTTGGAGATTACCATTCTGAAATCTCTTTGTTGGCACTGTTTGCAAAGTGTTATTCCTTTAAATGAATATGACCTCAAAATTAGATGCATAAATAGAGATGTCGATCTTCAGCTATCAGACCAATTCCTTTAAAGGAGTAAAAGAATGTGACTAAGAACTAGCTGAAGCTCAACAACAGCATTGAAGATAGAGCATTTATTTGAGTGCTTAAATAGACACTTAAGAGCCTAGCTTTGCACAATTATTAATAGACTAGAATGTAATCAAGTTATCACAAGGGAATTTAGAGCTGTTCTGCACTTTTCCTATCAAAATGTACAGAAGCAAACTAACTGATGGATTTTATTCTGGACCATAATATGAAGCTGATGAGGTTATCTACCAATGCTTGAAGCAGTAATAAAACAATTACACTAACATTAACACCTTTTGATAAATAGTTCTCACGTCTCAGAACACTCAGCTCATAACTGATATATGGCTCCTTGTGCTGAGGAATATTAATCTATGAAATCTATCTTATCAAGTGGATTTGGCCGTATTTGATAGAAACATTTCACAACAAAGGCTTGTGAGGATGAGTTTTCTGACCACAGCTGCTAACACTGAATCAGAGAGTTGACTCCTGAATATCCTCCCTTATCGTTTTGGACACAGGTTGTGGGTAGCGGTGGCAATTAGAAGGAATAGAAGCTCTACCGCCCAGTTAGGTTGCTGCATAGGACTTTGAATACTAGCCATAAACTGTGAAGGAAGGGGAAAGTGGCATGGAACAGGAATGGTGCTACACATCTGGGGTCATCAGGCTCCACAAGTCTGAGGACGACAGCTGTAGCAATCAGCTGTAAAGTGTTTAGAGAAGGGGATTATTAAAAGCTGTGGAAAACCTGCCAGATCATAAAAAAGGCTAAAGAAGACATGTTGTCTTTTCCTGCCCTGGGAATAAGGAAGTTTGTGAAGAACAGCTGAGAATACAGAAGAATCAATTTTTGTGCTGAGTTCCTTTGATTAACAAACTGCCTGGTGGATAAGGATGGCGGGAACAGGGAAAATGAGATCAGGAGCCAGGGGGAAGAAATATCAGTATTATTTCCATCCTGTCCTTGCATTGTTATGACAATGTAGTAAATGAAATGGAACCAAATGGTTTGAATCCAACATCTGGAAAGACACAGATTCCCCACCCACTTGGGCACTGCCCTCAGTCTGCCCCAAACTGTCTGCCTTCTTATTTGCAATGTCCAGGGGGGGGGCAGCACTGCCTGTTAAGTTACTCTTCCTTAGTCTCAATGTTGTCTTCATAGAACTCATAAAGAAAGAGGATGGGGACAAAAGTAGAATTAGTTGGCCCTCCTGTCATTGGCTATGCCTTTACCTACTGCTGGGCTCCCTGCATTTCAGCTTACCAATCCAAATGGGCAGCAGCCAAATGGGCAGTTCCCCACCATTGCCCAATTGCAACCAACTGTGCCCCGGCTTCCAACATTTTGGTCCATCCTCCCTCTCAAACTACCATTTTGTTTCACTTTGCCTCCAAACTGTTGCCACCCATTACTGCTGTTGTCTTAACTTTTTCTTCTCCAATTCCAAGGTCTTTACAGCAATGTCAATAAATGTTTCGATATTTTAGCTCATCAAAGCCCTTTACTCAGAAATGACAGGGACACATTCTGCAGAATCTTGTAGTCAGAAGAAATGATGATTGAAATTGATTTGTATTCCATGGTTGTTTTGTACCTTTTGGCTAACACCAAATATATGGACCAAACAGTTGAGATGGGACTTCTGGAAACTGCAATTATATGAATGTCTGTAGCAGGAAAATGTTAATAAAGGGCAGCCCATGGAACTGAGGTTAAGTATTTTCATACTTCTCAGCTAACCCAGTAATGTCCCTGAATTCTCATTAAAAATGATCTCCATAATCTTGCTTTACCTCATTAAGAAAAGTGCAATTTGAGGAACAAGAAATAGAACTTCAACAGGGAGAAAAGGTCTGTGATTTCATTTCTAAATCTTCAGTCTTAGCTTTCTGAAAGTAGTATAGTATCCATCAAACCCAAGTATAAATTTTATTTGTAAAGTTTGTAAACAATGACATGTTCCAAAAAGAATGGATCCTTATGTTTATTAAATTTTCCTCTAATGATTGCTTAAATGTTTTTATATAGGATGATCTATGTGCACATTAGCTAACAGAGTTGGTGTGGTGTAATGGTTAGAGCATTGGACTAGCACCTGGGAGACCAGGGTTCACCTGGGTGACCTTGGGCCAGTTGCCATCTCTCAATCTAACCTACCTCACAGGGTTGTTCTGAGGAGAAAACGGGGAGAAGAACCACCATAACCACCACCTTGAGCTCCTTGGAGGAAAGTGGTATATAAGGGTAATAAATGAATGAATAATAAATACAGAATCACATACACGCCTTATAATCCAATATTCAACATAGGTTGAATACCCCCAAATACTACTGGACTACAACTCCAATCATCCCTTTCCATTGGACATAGTTGTTGGGTCTGATGGTACTTGGGAGTCCAATAACATCTAGAAGGCCACAGGTTCACCATCCCTGCCACATAGGAAGAACAAACCAAGAGGTAGGACTAAGGAACATGCAACAAATCAGAATGAAATGAAAAATCAGGACTGGAGAACAAACCAGATAGCATAAAGAACATGCTAGGATAGAGTAACACACCAGACCTAAAGAAGACCTTGTTGCTCAAGCAAAGCTCATCCAGAAAAAGGAAGCCCCTTAAACTCCTTCTTTCTTACAAAGATTCAGCCTGGGTGCGTGGAATCAGTTCAGAAGGGTCTTCACTAAAAAAGGCTCTTCCAAGTGAGGACAGCCACCTCCTGTTCTACTAACCCTGATGGCTATGTTCTACTGCCACTCTCAGGGGTAGTATGATTCTGAACACCAGTTGCTGAAACCCACAGGAGGGGAGACTGCTGTTGCACTCAATTCCTGCTTACACCCTTTCTACCTTCAACTGGTTGACCACTGTGGCAACAGGATGGGCCACTGGCCTGATCCACCAGACTCTTCTTATGTTTTTAGTGGTTCATCACAGACAGATTCCAATAGCTCTGATACCTGGATGCTGCTAACACAGTGGTTTTTGATACCATGGACATATCCTCCTTCTGGACTGCCTGTAAGGGTTGGAGTTTGGAGCTATCTGAAAGGCACCTCACTCCAACTTGTAGATCCTTCACATACAATCTGGAACAGATAGATACTATGATTGTGAGCACCCTATCTAAACCATACTGCATCTACGAGGCAGGATGCACAAAGGAAACTTTAAAAACCCAAAATCTCTTTTGAATAGACTCTTTCACTGCTGTTTCACTACACCTGCTCTGATGCTGGCATCTATTAACATTCCACTGAAGCAATTGGACAGGCCGTACCCGGTACACTCGAAAGAACAAGAGGTGCTTTCTACATGGTCTCATCAGGACCATTCAAGCAAAAGACAAGCAGTCAAGAAAGGAAGAATGCCCATTAAGAGGGAACAATTTGTGGAATACAAATTCTCATATAGTCACATGATATTTTCAGGAGCAACAATATACTTAGAACTAGATCCAGTCACAGTTAAGCACTTTTAAGTCCCATTGATTCCAGTAGAAGGGAGTTAAACTCATAGAAGGGTTAATCATGAGCTGAACTCTTTTTCCAACAAAATAAATTGATGAAAGTTAAGCATATATGCAATGAAACCACTGAAATAAATTGGACTTAAAATGTCTCAATTTTGACTGGAGCAGATCCAATAATTATTCCTTAACTGTCTTATATAGTGCCTTTATTAAGTGAGATCTTAGAATTTTGAATAAACACTCATAAACTAATAGGACATTTTGCACTGCTGTATTTTGCTGTGCAGATTTAAATATTTCTTTTCCCTCTGTATAATCAAAGCATAAATTAAAGGGAATTCTAAGAAACCTAGAAATCAGTTTTGAAATCAGTACACTTTTGAAAGATTCAGCCCACCATCTTGGTTCAAAATGGCATCCAACTGCATTGAAACAGAGAAAAACCTGCTCCTTGATCTCAGGAACCACCATGTAAAATTTGGTTAAAATACACTCATATTGGAGTGCTCTGTAGACTGATAGCTGTAGTTTTATATATACTAGCCTTTTGTGCTCTTTCACTCTTGTCTGATGTTCCTAACCCTTCTTTTA
This sequence comes from Podarcis raffonei, assembly GCF_027172205.1. NCBI lineage: Eukaryota > Metazoa > Chordata > Lepidosauria > Squamata > Lacertidae > Podarcis > Podarcis raffonei. The sequence goes on from NC_070606.1 coordinate 52,884,867, forward strand.
GACTTTTTTTGGACATTATATATATATATATATATATATATATATATATATATATATATATATATATATATATATATTCTGTTTTAACTCCTTTTAGTTTTAGGGGCTTTTTAAGTGGTTTTCTTTAGATTTTAAAAGATTTTAAGTGATTGTACCCCTCCCTCCTTATGCTGGTCTACAAAAGTGCTGTTGTTGTTCTCTCTCTCTCTTTCGCGCTCTCTCTCATTCTCTCTCTCTCTCTCTCTCTCTCTCTCTCTCTCTCACACACACACACGTATGAATGGATAACATAATTTGTTGGCTTTAGGGCTCTGCACAGTCCCTCCCACTCGGGTTCCTAACCTGATATGATTCTGGCCCAATTTGCAGGAGGTACTGCAGTGCTGCTGTACATGCCTGGCTGTACATGCCTGTACATGCTGTACGTGACCAGCTTAGCCTCCTCATTCTGCACACCACCACCCCAATCAAGTAAAACAATAGAAATACTTAACGAACTGACCAATCATGTTGGTTCATGCCCCCCTCCCGCATTGTTGTCTCCAGTGTGTCCTGGCTCAGTGTGGTTCAGGCCACACTGTGTTGCCACCCACAAACATTTCCAAGCATAGACCAAAACCTGCTCCTCAATCTCAGGAATGGTCATGTCAAATTGGGCAATGATATCTTCAGCGGCATCCATGTTGGTGCACTTTAAAAACTGAGCCAATTGGGCAATGGTACACCAAACTGGGTGATGGTATCTTCAGAGGCATCCAAATCAGTGGTTTGTTTGTCTCCATGTTATGTATCTTCATTGCAGCTTGCTGCACTATTATGGCTTTGTTTACTGTTCCTGCTGCACCCACACCCTTCTGCTATCTGATTTTGCAGCCAAAATCAAAGGGGAGTAAAGAAACACAACCGATAGGATTGTAAATATTCATTCATCATGATCACCATTGTTTATAGGTATCTTTTGAAAAGAGGATTATTTTCTCACCGTGGAGAAACTAATTCAAAATCCCAGCAAGATTAGCTTGCCCCAGTCATAAGGCAGAGGATCAGCAGCTGCTAGGAGCCTGCTCCCCCTTGCTTCCAGAATGAACTTGGCTGTGCTAGTTGATCAGTTGCCCTGTGATTGTAAAGGTGAGGGGATGGGCATTTGGCCATGAGCCAAAAATGAAGGGCTACAGAAAGGTGGTGCCTGTCTTTCATAAATAGAAATTAAGAACACAAGAAAAGCTCTGCTGATTAGAACAAAAGCCATCTACTTAGGGACGTCCCATCCAGGAAGCAGATTGAGGCAGTTGCATCAGGCGATGGAATCCAATGTACAGCGGCACAGGTGTACCTTCCTGCTGCTGCCAGAAAAGTGTGGAGAAGCCGCTGCAGCAGCTTTTGGGTTCCAGCAAGATCCCAATGAGATTTGCCAGGACCCCGAAGCCTCAGCTGTGTGACCCTGGCAAGCCAGGCTTCAGCGGGGGTGGCAAGGGAACCGGGGTGGTGAGCAACAGGTGGTGCATGTACAGGGCAGCACCATCCCGCTTCACCTCAGGTGGCGAAACAGGGCAGGCCGCCCCTGTACTACTCCAGCAACTTATTCTTACAGTGGTCAACCTATGGGAAACCAGTGAACAGGACCTGAATGCAAAAGCCCTGTCCCCATCTTTGAGACTCAGCAACTGGTATATGTGGTTGTCTCTTTTTATTATTTTAAAATGTTAACAGATATTATTGCAGGCTACTTCAAGGATGAAGCAGGGAATAAAATATAGTCTGCCACTTTGAAACCTCACCTCTTGAGCAAGTGGTAGCAGACAAAACTTTGGGGGAAAGCAAGGCGACGGGGCCTGACCTCCATGGCAGATTAGCTGCTATGAGCACAAAAGATCCCAGTCCAATCATCAGCTTCTCCACGTAGGTCTTAGAGAAACCCCCAGACTGAAATCTTGGACAGACACTGCAATTCAGTGTGGGCAGTACTGTGCTGGTCTGACTCACAGAAGCTTCCTGTGTTCCTATAATCTATCTATGCACACACACCTTTTAAAACCATAGTTAACTAAAGCAAGGAAATTTGTCCCACTCCAGGCAAGGATAATTGACAGCAAGGCAACTCCAAACCAAATGAGTCTTCCAGACGTTTGCAGGGCACACAAGTGTTTGTGGGTTGTCAATCAGGCATGCCTCAAGCAGGCACTTTGCATAGGCAAAGGCCACAAATCAGAGCCCACTGTGAGCCGGATATTTTAGGTACAGTTCTCCTAGTGCTTGGAACTCAGTTTTTTCCTGGTTCTAAATAGCAAGAAGGAAGTTCCAATTATGCGTACAGATTTGATCTGCAGGATTGTGCCTGAGGTCTAAACGGCTTTTGCTGTTCAAATATAAATGCAACTATGCTAGCCTGAGGAGGCTTGCTCTAGTGGTCCATTAGTGCAGTGCAAGCGGGGGGTGGGGTGGGGTGAACTCTAGCTTTTGTTAATTGCTGGATTCAGATCTGACTAGACTCCCTACCTCAACTCCAAAGCGCAGCCTGTTGAGGTTAACCCAGGGACTGGACCACAAATACAGCTGCCTCTTTGCTTCTCCTATTGTCTGAACTTATCTTCAGACAGCTATTAAAACACAATATGACCTTCCTTTCAAGGCCATTTCAGAACTCTCCCAATACCAATATCAGTGCGAACTTTTACCTAGACAGTTGGGAGTGGGTGGGAACAGAGATTCTTCTGAACTTCTCTAGACAATATAAGAGATATGATATTAATACAGAGAACAATTTGTACAGGGGGGAAAATGGTTTGATGCATTACTAGAACTTTTCTCCCCACTTAAATGGTTATTTTCATTTATTATATCTCTTAATGAAAGATGTGCAGCTTATTTAGCACCCTTAAAAGTTACCTGTGCATGAATGTGGTTGTTTTCTAAAGCACATTCTGTACTTGCATTGCAAGTTTGTGTGTGCGCGCCCCCACCCTTCCCTCAATGGTGGATTATAAACCTCAATCCTAGAAGCAGCTGAGTCTGAGCACTCTTGCTGAATCAGCAGAGCTGTAAGAGAACACAAACACCCTAATGGAGTTACCGAGATAACTAATTTGCTCAACTGAGTCCACAGTAATTGGTAGTTTGCAAGATTGTGCCTATAGAGAATGTAAAACCTGAAGGAATACATAGTATTTCTGTTGTGGCATAGACCCAAATGGACATTTTTCTCCACAAATGGTAAAATCATAAATGGGTCAGCACCAATAAGCTAGTGTCTAAAAAAGCTTTTCTCAAATGTTAGGACTAAAAAAAACCCCAGCACTACCAACAAAGAGAAATTACTGCTCTTCAACTAATGCTTTGAGGGCATCTCATGCATTTACTAGTTATAATCCTTCTAAAAACCCTGCAAGGCAGGGATGGGGAATGTTCTAACCCTCTGGATATTGTTGGACTCCACCTCCCATCAGCCCCAGGCAGCATACCCAATGGTCAGGGATGATAGGAACTGTAGTCTAACAACATTTGGAGCGCCACAGATTCCCCCTCCCTGCTGTAAGGACAGCCATTTTTATTATCTCCCACCCATAGAGACTCTTGAAGAAAGTAAAAATCAACTCAGTATCTGTTTTAAGTCCAGTTGGTGTCACTGCCCTTTGCTATTAGACTAGGGTGGACTATGAATCTCAATAAAAGGAACTGTGCATCATGGAACCAGCTGAAAAGAATAAAAAGGCTGTCTAATCTAACCTGCTGTTTTAAGAGTAGACTAGAAAATCCTTCTAGTCCGCAATGTGGCCCAAGCAGAGAGTGAAAGCATTGCAGAAAGGCTCTTACAGAGCAAATAGCTGAGAATGAGTTCTGCGAAGGAGCCAAGCTACACACTGAAAGTTGTTCCAGTTAAAGATGCCACAACACTAACCTCAATAATTTAGAAGATGTGATTGCCTGTGACAGGAACATTTTTCTCCCAGATGAGTGCATAGTGGTTTAAATAAATTTAGATGAGGGGAAATGCTCTATCATGTCTCTCCTTCACCCAAACCTCAAACTAGTCTGGAGACAGGAGAGGGAGAAGCCGCTTCACACCAGATCAGACTCCCCTCTCTCCCATCTGATCGACTATTGTCTGCTTTGTGTTTCCCTGCTCCTCCAGAGCCTTGTAGTCTCCAGAGCCTTTCCCACAATCTGCTACCAGTTCCATTGTACCTGGAGATACCATGGAGTAGGACTGGCACCTTCTGCTAGCATTTATGTGCTCTGCCACTGAGCTGTGATCCATCCCTAAAAGGACCGACTTTTAGATGTAGCTTCATTTTAGCTCAGTTAGCTTAGGTAGCCCTACACAATGCAGAGAGGTCAACTCAAGAACAAATCTAGACTCAATCCAGGATTCAGGATAATCTAAATCTCACATATTTCAGTGGGAAAATTAAAGATGTGCTTAACTCTCCCCCACTGAAATTGAAGGGTTCCTGTGGATGAGATTGAGGCTTCCTATTCCAGATGTGGAAGTCCGTTCCTCATCTAACTAACATTACTTCTGAATACTTTAGTGTTTGCATTAAGCAAGCAAGCAGACAGTATGGAAGGAAACTTTTATTTAGGAAATGGGGGGGGGGGTCTTTGATGCCATTAAATGTTTTTTTCTTATTCAAAAGCACTCAGAAGATGATAGATAAGTGGGCTGGCTGATGTATAAATCAAAGGTGAATAAACTGCTGAACTGCAGTGCCTCCTAAACTGTACTACTAATTATAATTTAGCAACCATGCCTCAACAACAACATCTCTCGGACTCCAGCAACCACGGCTCTGAAATTATTACACGCAAGTACAGTATCCCTGCTGAAATCAAATGAATCACACAATGAGTAGATTCAGAATTGCAGCTAGAGATATCAGGTGCATATTCAGATAGGATATGCATTATCAAGTGTGGGAACAACTAATATTTTTGCCACATGACTAGGTGGAGCACCACAGTGATGAGCAATTTAGTTCTGTGGTATTAGTATAGCTATAACATTCTTTTGCGCAATATGTGGAGATAAAAACATATATATATATATATATATATATATATATATATATATATATATATATATTGTTAAGGTTTCAGTTTGTTTTAAGTGCATTTGTTGCTTTTGTGTTTAGAACTGTTTTTAATTATCTTCTGTGTCACCTTGATACAGTGGATTAGAAAGTGATTTAGCAAGTCACTAACACAAATAATAATATACTGCTTTGCATCACAAAAGCTCACAAAGGGGTTTACAAAGTGAAAGCAAAAAATAATAATATGCAAAACAATACCAAAAAATTACCTGCAGTATGGAAAACATCAAAACAATGAACATCAAACTCCATGGCATAGAATTGCACTCAATGCACTGATACTCAGAGCTCACCCATATTTCTGTTTGCCCCTCCCCTTTCCTCTGGCAGGTTCCTAGAGCCCTCCCACCACCTCCCCAAAGCTGGGGAAATGCTAACTAGGCTTTGGGAAGGAGGCGGGAGGACTCTGGGAAGTAAAATGCCTCCCTTACCAGGCTTTGGGAAGACAGTGTAAAGGCTGAGGGACGCATTAAATGTTGTCAGGGGACACCAAAAAAGGCCTTGAGGTCTACATGGGGCCCTTCGGCCATGTGTTGAACCACTCTGTTCTAGGAACCACCACTGAGAGGCAAGTGCAGGATAGGGACTAAAGATGGACAAACAACCTGAGAAGAAGCACCATGTATCAGAGCTACCACTCCACCCCAACACCTCATACACCCCATAATATGATATAGAAATGGATATGGTTGTGATATATAACAGCACATCCCATTTCTACTCAGAAATAAGTCCCACTGAGTTCAGTGAGGTTTACCAAGAGGTAAATGGGTATAGGATCACTATAATATTTTACTATGCCTACCAAGCACAACTATTAGTAGGTATTCATCAGTAGCCAAGAAATACATTTCCAAGGGAGTTTTTTAATACAAATTATTGTGTTCACCATTTTGACTGGCAAATATCTGTAATAAAATTATGTTTCAAATTCATAACAGACCAGCACTTTTTCCATAGTGCATTTCTTCAGGGTAATGAAGTCTTTACTGCTAGTGACCTTATAACAGCACATAGACTCCTAATTCTTTCCTAAAGAATTAGAGAGAAAATGCCTGGATTTTCTGTGTTAATTATGATGTGTAGATTAGTTCCAGAGCAAGAATTTGTATGGATATGGATGTATAAATGTATATACGTGGTAACCTTCAGGGCATGGTGTAAAACTCATATAATTATATAAACTGTTTCAAAATTGGGAGCTACATGATTATAGGGGCAGTTAAAGGCTGGAAATGAATGGTTTTTAAAGAAACTAATTTGCATTGGTTTACTGTGCAGTGGAAATATGGTACTATTATTTAATATGAAGACAATATTTATTTATTTTAAGTATGTGTAAGCTATGACTTCATCTAAAAGTATATATCAGTATGGGATATATCAAACTTTAAAATCCACAATGGAATATGTGATATTTATTTGATACTTTCTATTACAGCCCATGTTGATTATGCTTAAAAACAGACTTACATAGTCAAATATGTCATGTTTCGCAAGAGAGAGATAAAGAGAAGAAAGTCATGATTCAGCCAAGGTTTCCCACTTTTCAAACCTGTTTCTTTTCAATTGGTGAGTTAATAATTATCCTGAATAATTGTTTTACTAAATTTACATAATTGCCTCATATATAAAGGCTTTTCAAAATGAAAGTTTATATTTTCAGAAAAAAATTGTCCAGAAACACCAATTCTATTCCAAATATCTTGTTTCTTCTTAAAATATGAGCTAAAATTATCTATGTGGTTTCTTTTTTTAAAAAAAACCCAAACCCTTCTAAATATCTAAAATAGCGAGATTAAAATAATTTACTACCTTTGTCTTTTTAGTTGACTTTTCCTAGTATCTTTCTATTCTGTCTCAAAACACATTATATTAAGCATGCATTTTGAAAAGCAGTTGTCTATAGTTCTTTGTAACATAATACATTTTAAGAAAACCAGCTCTTACTTCAGAGATGGGATGGGGAAATTGCGCATGCCCAGATGCTGTCAGGTTTAGCGCTTCTCCCACACAAGACAGAGAATGCTGGCAGTTTAAGTAGCTGAGGCTTATTTCTCAACAACAGGCTTACAGCAATCCAAGCTTCCACAACTCATCCTTTGCCATCAGAGTCAGTTGACTCAACTGGCTTCTGACCCCTCCCAAGGCCAGATATGCTGGACCGCCTCTGCTCTGATCACTTGTTCCGCCTCCTACTTCTTGGCGACTCAGGTGCAGCCAATTTCTCTTCCTCTGCAGATTCCTCTCTGCTGGGCCTGTCCCTGACAGGTGCTATTGAACTCCAGATGTTGCATAGCCAATTGCTGGGGATTTGGGGAGTTGTAATCTAGCAACACCTTGATGGCCACAGGTTCCCCAACCCTGATTTAGATGTGTTACATAAAAATGCTTTTTAAGGCAATACAAGCATCCCCCCACCTTCGCAGGGGTTACTTTCCGGGCCCCTGAGCACATAAGTGAAATTGCGAAATGTGGGTAGTACCCTCTCTGCCACTTTGTCTTCAATCCATACTCAAAATACTGTATCCAAAAGATATCCACAACTAGAATTGAAGCTCTGGGGCTGGTGGTAGGCTTGAGGACGTGCGGAAAAGTAGCTGCTGCTGCTGCGCTACCCTGCACATCAGCTGCTAGGTGGGGAGGCTGAGCAGCATTAACAAAGCTCCATTGGACCACCTGTCTCTTCCAGGCTTCCTCTGCCCTCACTGATGTCCGAGGGGGAGGGGGGGGAGGGTCCTCCTCATGAGCCACAAGGACTCTCCAGCTCTCTCCCACCATTTCAGGGTTTGAATTGAATTGCCATACTTTTCTGTGTATAACACGCCCCCATGTATAAGACACCCCCTATTTGGGGGGACTAAAATTTTAGAAAATGGGGGGAGATTGCCCAGAGTTGTTCACAGCTTTTGGGGGGGGAGGGTGGGCCAGAGCTGTTGAGCTTTTTTGGGGGGCAGGGATTGCTGAATATCACTCACCCACCTGGCCAACGCTAACACTCCTCCTAACATCTGTCCCCTCACTGGTAGAAGCAGCCAATTGATGCAGCAACACCCAATCAACGCCACTCCTTGCCGCTGACCCCAATACCACGCTGCAGACCATCTCTAGCTCACGAAATCAAACAATCCCAAGTCCCCCCTAGGCACTACCCATGTATAAGACCACCCCATGTTTTAAACATAATTTTTCAGTAAAAAAACCATAGTCTTATACATGGAAAAGTATGGTATTTATTTCCTAGTGTCACATGTACATGTGGTTGCATGCGAGTTGATTGCTTAAAGGGGGAGGGGTGCCTGTACATAAAATTGCCACAGTCCATAGGTATCTTGAAGTTTCTTGAGAAAGATGGCTGTTTGATGCATTTCTGCTCAAAGCATCTTCTATCCAGATTGCAAACGTAAACCATGGTTAAACTGAGGCATGTACACTTGAGACTGCCGTTGCGCATGCACAGGTTGACAACTTCACTGAATAGGAAGAGCGCCGTCTGAGTATTGGCGTTTCATTAACTTGACTCGCAAAGCTCTCATAAGAGCTTTGTGCTCTGTTGCCACTAGCCATGCCTGCTTTTAATGTCTTGATCAACTACGCAGGGGCTAGACCAGTGCCTGGAGGCAATCGTAGGCTGGGTGCAGTAGCAATGCAGGTAACAGGCTGGTGCTGGCAGCACTACAGCTTACCTGGACAGGGCTAGGGCAGCGGCAAGGGCAGCATTCTATGGTCTTCCAGTAGCAGTGCTGGGCTGGTAGCTGGGTGGCACAGCAAGTCAGGCCCACCGCAGTAACTGTTATTGGCTGAATAAACTGGATAAACTGAAGTTGAATCCTGAAAAGATGGAGGCTTTGTGGGTTGCTGGTTCTCGAGTCAAGTTGCTGGGTTGACAACCTATCCTGGATGGTTGCTATTCTCCTAAAAAAGAAGGTATGTAATCTAAACCAGTGGTGATGGTGCATACAATTAGAGTTTTTCAATCACTGGACTACAGTCTTTTTGAATAAAACACAGAGTTGTGAAATACTGGGAAGTATAAAAATGAGGACGACCTCACAGACCCAAATTATATCTCAAGTTAGGTCTCTATTATTTTACTTGAATCAGTATGTCATATGATAACATTTCCCCTCCTAATCTAGCAATGGTAATTGAATTGTGAACTGCATATTTAAACGGGCGCTGCACATGTGATGTTGATTCACAAGTAGATGTGCAGACTCACTTCATGCTATCAGCTCTTAATAGCTGGTAGGGCTAATGAAGAATAAATATTCCCCAGTGCAATGCTCATTGCTAACCTAAATTGATTTAAATTAAATAAGCATGTCTAAGCTTGATGACATTGAGTTGTGTAATATATATTTTAATACATTTTACAAAAACTCAGGATCATGAACGTGGTCACGGAGATAAATCCTGCCAACATTAGCAAATTGTCTTGATTTGATGTTTGAAAACAGTCCTTTGCAGATTTTGATTTTAATTCCCACTATTCCATGCTTGACTCTGCTTAGCTGTCATTGAATGCCCCAGTTCATTCATACGCTTTCAACCCTTTGCAATGAATTCTGGTAGCCACAGGACAGACCTCATCTGCCTCCTCCCACCTATAGAATGGGGTTCTGTTTGCCTTGCCCTACATTTCAGCAATGTCTGATCAAGCTGTTATATAAAGGACAAAATTGATTCTATGGGGTATATGATACATGGACCATATCTTGGGTCTGATGTGCAACAGCAAAGGAAATCTGAGGCATCTTACTCTTTGGTGAAACTTCACATCCTTGAAGTGTTATTAACACATTGGGTCATATCCCTTAGGTAAATTATTAATAGTAATAATGTTATTTTTGTTAAAATTGACATTTCCTTTCATCTCAGCCCATTTACCTTAGTAGCAACCACCACACACACTCACACAAAGGGAAGTTGCATTTCCCCATTTCCCCTCTCATCACTCCACATGTGCGCTTTGGGGAATGTACAGTAATCTGCAAAAAAGCTTTCATGCTCTCAGACTTACCAAAGCATGCAATATTAATTGGGATTATTAATTGTATTTACTGCGCTGGCAAAGTCTAACCTCGTTAAAGGCCAGTGGAAAGACATGGGATGAGATCTGTCATTTGGAACATCCCGCCTGCTGCCTCCTCTCTTAAATCAAAGAGGGAGAGGGAGAGAAATCCCCTCAATTTCATTAATCAGCCGTTTTCTTACAAGGTTTTGCCTTTTGTTTTGCTGCACTTCACAAGGAGAAGGTGTGTTCTCCGGGCTGCTTTGAGATCTTGGCAGTTAATGGAGCTCTTTTGATTTTTAAATAAGACTTATTCCTCCGAGTGTACAGTATAAACCTAGCAGGCAAGGGATTGCGCCTTTAAGTTCATCACTTTCCCCCCAGTGCTCTAAGTGGAAGGATTGGACTGAAACTTTAAACATTTCTAGCCATACCTAGGATATGTATAATTTATAAGCCACACACCGTTTGCTGTCAAATAGGCGATTGATCTGACTCGGATCTCGTTAATTATCCTCCACATACATTATACGTTAACAGATCTTCAGTATACTGTGTATCAATATTAATAAGATTATAAAACACTATTGATAATTAGGAAGAGAAATAGACCAGGCCTTTGATTCACTCTGTTACTAACGCCCCTGCATCTCTAGATTAAAAAGGGACCACTTTTCATTTAATAATACCAGATCAGTACATCCATCTTCTAAAATGCTTTATTAAGAGAAAGCCAAGATTTGCATCCTTGTGCAAAGGGCTATTTGAAATTGATTACGGAGGTATCATTGATGTGTGAGAAATTTGTTTCTGAGCCTCATCTAAAGGGGGGTCTTAATAGGGTGGGAGGGATTTAAGGTGGAGCACTATACACTTTGATCTTTGATCTGCAAATTTCTACCCCCCCTCCCCCGCTCTCCCTGTCAAGCTGTATTTGGAGAGCCATATTGTCTTGTTTGGGAGGAAATTAAATAGGACATCATCTTCCACACTTTAAAAATAAGGCAACATCTGTTTTATTGCATCTCAAAGGAGGAGAATGGCAAATGAAAAAGCAGAAAGAAATAAAAATATTAATATATGGTATCTACATATTCGGTAGCATTTAATAAGATTTTTTTTCTTACTCCCTGGCCTTTTCTGCATGTCGCCTGGAATCCGTAGTTAATATGACCTGGCATTCCTATTTTCAAAAGACATCAATTTATTAACTTCAAACAGAAATCTTGCCACTAACTAGAACCCTTGGAAATGTTTCGCATATAAATTAAAACATGTGCATGTTGCTATTCCTAAAATTTCATTACGAAGGGGAAAACATACTCTAACAGACTCAGGGGAACTTAAAATTTGGGATTTTAATTTCAGGTTTGTGCAGTCTATATGCAAACAAAATCAGGTATGCAGATAATAAAATCAATACTGATAGACTAATTGTTTAGGAAACAGATGCCACATTTTGAGAGCTAACAGTACTGTGGCTTGGATCATCTTCCTGGCAGTATATTCTAAGGCTCTGAAGAGGTTCTGCCCATCCAGACTAGCTATTGGGACCTCCTAGATCAAAACAGCTATGATTGGTTTCCTGTTTGGGCTGGGCCTTTAGTCCTAGCTTGGTCTGTGGCACTGACTCTGTGTCTCCTCACATCCCTGATTCCTGGCACACCTCTGGCACTGCTGTTGATGGGCACCAGACTGCTATGCAGGATTTACAAACAGCATAGACAGGCACAGCCTTTGCCAACCTCATGCCATCCAGATTCTATGGACAATTACTAGACCATTGGTCCTACTGCCTGGAGCTGATGAGAGTTGCTGTGCAAAGCGTATGGAGGGCATCAGACTTGCAAATTCTGGACTAACTGAACCAGTATGAGGAGCAGGCTTGATTCTTGATAGTTAGGATTACCAGAGGCAGAGGGTCCCCACCCAAATAGGATGTCTGGCTGTCAGTCAGTCCTAAGCAGAAAAGGAAAGTATGGAACTTGGAGATGATTAAGAGATACCAGTGAAGCTTGCTGGACTTGAACCTAGATATGAACAACCTAGATGGCTCTTAATGCTCACCTTAAAGAAAAAGCAAGCATTGGTGATTCCAAACTGCTCCAGAAGAGATTAAAATGTTGCATTTGAAGTGTAAATGAAATAAACACATCCCGATTATTTTTCATGAAGAGAAAACAAAAAGACACTTAAAAAAACGTTATTCCCCAAAGGTTTTCCAGGTTATGGTTTAATGCAGTAGGTTGACACGCAAACTCGGTCTCACCCTTGATATATGCTGTCCAACGTTGCTCTCTGTAGAATGGCAACTGGCAGAAATTGTAATGGTTAAAAGAGAGACAGTTTGTATCACAACCAGGGCTGTAGCCCTCATTTCCCCAGAGCTTCACTTGCTTTGATCCTCTGGAGAGCATTGTGAGAGAAATTGTGAACCTCCTGTTTCTGCCTGTCTTCTTTTTACACCACACTGGTTTCGCAAGGAAATAGAGGGTTTAAAGATTTTGCCAAGCCTTCACCAGGAATTAAACCTTCTTCATTAATCCAGTCTCCGATAACTGCTGGTTAAAAGCTGCAATAAATATTTCATACTTGATTGTGTTGCGTTCCTTGCTGTGTTTATTAAATGGAGGTTTCTCATAATTCCAGTTATTCATTTTAATAGGTCAGGACTTGGCTGTGATTTAAACAGACCACTGAGGAAATAGCCGTGGTTAAACATTGTAACAATATGGATTATTAATTTAATTGGCCAGCTATTACTTGTTTTGACTCTGTGCTAACATATTTAGCTCAGTCTCTGGTGGCCTATAAACCACAAAGGTCATGACTCCAACATTCACAAGAATGGGAAAAAGAGAATCAGGACTGAGATTATGAGGGAAAATAGAGGAACTGTGTGGGGAAGCAAGAGTGGGAAAGGCTAAGGGCTTGCTGGAGGCAGTGCAGGGCAAAAGGGGATTTATTTAGTAGCTTAGCAATAGAATATCCCTCTAAACCATCGTCCGAACTGGCAGCTGCTTTCAGTCAGTATCTCTCAAAGGTGATTTCAGGCAGGGTTTTTTAAATCTTTAGATATAATGATGTTAACCCCACACATTTAATAACACCTTTTCTTTATTTCTTGCTTTTCTCTCTGATGATGCTAAAAGATAATATACCATGCAAAATATCCCTTAATCAAGTGCATTATTTGTAGGTGAACAAAGAAGTCGGTCCTCATCATTCTATTCCCCACCTCCTTGCAGCACCTTTGTTGAAGCCACTTCGGGATGCTAGTTAGATACAGTGGGGTGAAAAGGGTACCTTCCAAAGGGCATGCTGGTGGAAGCAATCAAAATAAGAGGTACAACATGGAAAATTGTAAGGTTTTTTAAAAATCTCCTGAGCACAACAGAAGCAAGCCAGACGGCTTTGCATGAAAGAAGCCAGGGTTTTGTTGTCAATGCTGCTGCTGTTGCTTTTCTTTAATGCAAAACCCACCCACTGCCACTAGGTGAAATTGCCTCACCAAACAGAAGCAAAATATGACCTTGGCTGCTATGCAGCCACATTTAGATGATGGGAAGAAGAGCCCTGCTGGATCATACCAGGGACTCATGTAGTTCTGTTTCTCACAACGCCCCACCAGACACTTGTGGGAAGCCCACAACCAGGGCAAGAGCACTCACTGGTTCACAATCTCCAGCAAACGGTTCTCAGAAGTATGCCATCAAGACTGTGCAATTCAAGCGGGTTTGGTACTCCTGAGCAACAAACCTGCTTCCAGCAAACAAACAAACATACAGGACTTTTTACAGTTAGTAAAGTAATGGGGAAAGGCAGTGGAAATTGTGGAATAACACTTGCTTGACACAAATCGGGTCAAATACTCAATAACACCACAAACATTTGTGCAAACAAATCGGGTTGTGTCCCCCCAAAATGGGTCATGTGGAAAAGGCCTCTGTGGAACTTTGCCATCTGAAATGGGGCATGAACACTGGAATCCTTAGACCTGGAGATGAAAACCTCAAACAGTCCCAGTCATAAGCAGTCAACAGCAAAATGAGAATTCCTTGCCTCTTTCTACCTACCAGATTCTCTTCTATAGCCCTGAACTGCTGTCCCTCATAACTGTGCCTTTTGCTAGCACAGAACTCATTCCCCAGACATTAGCTTCTGCTTACCTTTAACTGACCACAGTACTTACATCATCCTTGAATGTCAGAGTTAGGACCAAAACAGATGCTATGTTTGTTGCTGAAAACAAGCCTTCCCTTTGAGGGACAACTATACCAATTTGAGGGACGTGGGTGGCGCTGTGGGTAAAACCTCAGTGCCTAGGGCTTGCCGATCACATGGTTGGCAGTTCGAATCCCCGCGGCGGGGTGAGTTCCCGTCGTTCGGTCCCAGCTCCTGCCCACCTAGCAGTTCGAAAGCACCCCTAAGTGCAAGTAGATAAATAGGTACCGCTTTATGGCGGGAAGGTAAACGGCGTTTCCGTGTGCTGCGCTGGTGCTGGCTCGCCAGAGCAGCTTCGTCACGCTGACCACGTGACCCGGAAGTGTCTCCGGACAGCGCTGGCCACCGGCCTTTTAAGTGAGATGGGCGCACAACCCTAGAGTCGGACACGACTGGCCCGCACGGGCAGGGGTACCTTTACCTTTACCTTTATACTAATTTTATTTAAGGGACGTGGGTGGCGCTGTGGGTAAAAGCCTCAGTGCCTAGGGCTTGCCGATCGAAAGGTCGGCGGTTCGAATCCCCGCAGCGGGGTGCGCTCCCGTTGTTCGGTCCCAGCGCCTGCCAACCTAGCAGTTCGAAAGCACTCCCGGGTGCAAGTAGATAAATAGGGACCGCTTACTAGCGGGAAGGTAAACAGCGTTTCCGTGTGCAGCTCTGGCTCGCCAGAGCAGCGATGTCACGCTGGCCACGTGACCCGGAAGTGTCTCCAGACAGCGCTGGCCCCCGGCCTCTAGAGTGAGATGGGCGCACAACCCTAGAGTCTGTCAAGACTGGCCCGTACAGGCAGGGGTACATTTACCTTTTAATTTTATTTAATGAGGCATTTGATAATGTGACCTCAACACTCTCCAACGGTGATCCTACAGCCATGCTTGAAGATGCAAACCTGGAATCTCCTCACTTTCTGAACCAAGCAGTGGTAGATCAGATACGTAATGGATCATAAAAATTCCACACAATCTTCCCTGTTTACAACATTGGAAAGTATAACAGCCGTTATATTACGAGTGTTCAAATTCTCAGTTCACATTCCAGGTAGCTGCAGATGGGTTTGTGAAGACTCTCAATGGGATCCTGATCCACACAATAAGCATTTTCATACAGTATGACATTAAGCAGTAACCAGAAAGCCTGTACCTATGCTCTTCAGTTTGCTGCCTAGAAAATAGGATGGCACATCAGAAGATAACACCACACAATCATTTCCACTAATTAGATTCTCCATTTCGGTATATTCTGCTCATAAGGATTTTGCCTGTGAGGTTTTATGTCCAAATTTAAACTGGTTTGATGCTGCTTCTGGGTGAAACACATTACAGCAAGGTTGAGATTCTACACCCCTTACAATATGCTGCTTGATAGTAGAATGCATCATATTAGGCCTAACCTATATCTATTCAATAATAAAAAACATTACTCTACGAATGTGTTGCAAATCCTGGAAACCCTAACCTAAATCAACATCTGTCTGCACTCAGCCATTTTTTATATATGTAAACAAGCATTTATCCACTTTCCACAATATGAAAAAATATATACAAGCAAATCTTATTCCAAACTCTCCAGTCTCATGAGATGCTTGTTTTAACAATTTAACCAATCCTATTTATAGGTCTCCTATTCTTCCTCTTCTCTGAAGATACAAAATACCAGGGAAAGAACCATGAAATTTCAGTACGTGGAAGAAGATGATAAAAGAAGATAAAAATACAGAATACACGAAGAATGAGTGGGAGAAAATTGAGATCTAGGCATAGATGACCAAGTTTAATTGAACACAGAGAAGTATCTTGCAACTTGGAGGCTGGCAATGATGATCTTAAATCTGGATAAGAACACCTAACAGATGTGCATGGAGGCACTCACTGCTCATTAGTGTGTTGTGAAATCCCATCATAGATCTTATGTAAGTGCTGCTGGGACAGAATCCAGCAGAATATGATATTATTTACATCATCCACTCCCAGGAAGATTGGCCGTGTTATATGGCTGTGGTGGCCTATTTTGAAAGCCAAGCAGTAAAACACACACACACACACACACACACACACACACACACACACACACACACCACTGGGGACAATGTGGGTGATAGGCACTTGTGGAAAGATGTTTCAGTGTACATAAATGTAAGCAGTTCAGTTTAGAAAAGGAGTGGAGAACCTGTGGCCCACTAGAGATGCTGCTGGACTCCTGTTCCCAGCAGACCCTGCCAGCATGGTCAGCAGTCAGGCTGGATGGGAGGTATAGTCCAACAACATGGAGGACCACAAGTCTTCCACCTGCTGATTTAGTACTTCCTTCATTCCTGATAATGTAAACAGTGGGACCTGCTAAAAAACGTTGCAGTGTGGTGTGTTTGTGTTTAGGGTACCCGCAAACCAGCCATACTCTCTTCTAGGACATTCAATTCCATGCTCTTCCCCTATTTTTCCACACACACAATGATCAACTTGTGGCTCTGAACATGCCCAGTCTTTATTGTGATATATATTCTTCTAAAGTTTGTTCTTCTGCAAACCTTGGGGCTTCCTCAAGCCTCACAAAATTTCCCTCTTGTGCATATTGGCTACACTTGGAGAATTGAGTTTGCTATTAGTATATGATTATATTGATGAATTCTGTAGCAACAATAGGTACTACAGCTATACAAGTTTGAATACTGGAAATTTAAAAAACAACAAACTGGCATTCCCGTAATTATTTCTGGTAAAATGGTTGACTAGCATGAAAAATATGTATTGGTGCTGGTATGCTGAAAATCAGTTATCCTTCAGAGTTATTACCTCGTTTAAATCTCAGTAATCTTTCCTGTTCTACATTTTCTACAAATCTGTTAATAAAATACTAGTTTCTTTGTTGCTCTCAAGTTTTTAAAATTGATTTCTGGAAACTCTTCTTGGACTGCATATAGTCAATAATTAAATACACACACAATATATACTCCAGTGCAAAAGATGTTATCCATATTCACACTCATAAGTCACTCTTACCTGCCTTTCATTTCTGAGGGTACATTTAACATTCACAGTCTTTTATATTACTAAGTGAAATCAGAACAAAATATGGTAATTAATCCATTGTGCATTCAAGGATTCAGGTTTGAGCAGCAGATGGGAAAAGTTGTGGATCATAACCCCATGCAATATTTGACAGAATATCAGTCAAATATAGTTCACACATCTTCATGTTTCTGTCAGTCCCTCTTATCTAAAGTTAATTTAAAGTGACAAGAACTACATTAGCACTTTTCAAAGGGTAATGCAAAACTTTAGAATATTCGCTTAGAATCAATACCTATTCAGGCTCACACAGTGGTCAGACTAGTACTATTCTGAGATGAATTTATCCCCAACACGCTTCATGCTAAATTCCTTGTATATTCAAATAATTCAAAGCTCAGATTAAAACAACATCATCATCAAATCAGGTGTAGTCTAAATGAGAATGTGCAAATTTACTTTTCAGATTATTTACACAAACACAAATAAAGAGGAAAGGCGAGGCTTTTCAAAGGCATAGTCAGCATTATGATGAAAGTAAAAATAGCACCATTAGAGTGTCCTGAGGTTCCTTGGCAACTTCAGAATATATTATTTGATGACAGAAGCTAAGGGCCAGTTGTAGGCAGCCAGAGCCTGCTTTCCAGGTTTAGATTGGTGTTGGCTGCCTGAGTAATTGGACTGCATGTATTTCTTTGGTCTGTTGTTCTTTTTAAAGCTTGAAACTGATCATTATCATAAAAAAAAGCCTGCTGGGTCAGACCAAGGGCCTATCTAGTCCAGGATATTGTTCTCATTGTGGCCCACTGGAAGCCCCTGAGAAGCTCATGTTCCCCAACTACTGGTATTCAGAAACATACTGTCTGCAATGCTGGAAGCATAACATAGTATGTACCCTGCCACAGTTGTGGTGACAATCCTTGTCAGGATGAGAGAAATCACTATGTTCAGCCATTTGGATGTATGTGCTTGGGTGAGGAACCAATGAGATGAAATTACCACCTGGATAATCATTGGCATTGCCACCCACAGTGATTCTGTAAAGGGGATTTCAAAATCCCCATGTGTGGGTGTCTATTTGCAAATTGTCCATCCTCTTTTTATATATAATTTTTTATTAGTTTTTCAACATATCATTTTCAACAATAATTAAACGTACCTTTACATCTTATACAATTTTTTTAACTTCCATCAACGACATCTGAAAATTTTCCAATCTATTCACTTAATTTACATTTCTTATTTTCGCTATTACTTTTAAATCTCATAACTAATATCTCTTTTCTTTCTCTTCTTTGCAATATTTCATATATTTCTCCTTGCAAAACTTCTTGTAGTCCTACTAGCATAATTTGTTGATTACAATTGCTCTTCAAATAACAAACTGTCCATCCTAAGCATTCACGGACAATATATGAACAGATACCCTCCAACATTTCTGTGATAAAAATAGGGATGTCCCATTCCATAATGATAATTTTACTATTTATACCCCACACATCTTATTGGGTTGCCCCAGCACTTCGGGCGGCTTCCAACATATATACAAACATAATAAAATATTAAACATTTTTTTAAAAAAAACTTTGTTACACACTGGTTTTCAACCAGTATGCCCTGGCATCCTGAGATGCCTTGAATGATGGTCATGGGTGCTGCAGGCAACACTGGCCTCTGTCCCTCTTTTCTTCCCTCCCTCCTCTGATGCCCTCTCAAGTCTCTGCTTCCCAAAGGCTTGCATAGCTGTTTGTTGCAGCAGCCTTGCCTACAAGCTCCCCAGGCAAATGGTGCCTCTGGGGCTGGCCAGGGGGTGCTGGTTGCCAGGAACTGAGGTGGCTCAGAGACCAGGTGGGGGGGCTGTGGTGGCTTCCTGGAGGACTCCTAAGGAGAGTTGAAAGGAGAGGAGGCTGAGGGAACACTCTACCAGGGAGGGTGTTTGAAAAAGGGTGAGAGGCTGCCAGCTCAGCAGGCAAGGGGCGACAGAACTGGGCTCCTGAGTCCTACAGGGGTGCCACAGAAAGAATGTACAGTGGTACCTCGGGTTAAGAACTTAATTCGTTCTGGAGGTCCGTTCTTAACCTGAGGTACCACTTTAGCTAATGGGACACCCCGCTGCCACACGATTTCTGTTTTCATCCTGAAGCAAAGTTCTTAACCTGAGGTACTATTTCTGGGTTAGCGGAGTCTGTAACCTGAAGCGTCTGTAACCCGAGGTACCACTGTAGTTGGTCAAGGGAGCCGTGGACTCAAAAAGGTTGAAAACCTCTGCTATACAGGATTATGGCTCGGAAGTTGGATAACTCCATACCTGCCAACATTTCTCCAGTGAAAATAGGGGCATTCTAAGGGAAAAGGGGACATTCCAGGTTCAAATCAGAAATGGGGACGGCTTCTCTAAATCAGGGACGTCCCTGCAAAATAGGGACACTAGGAGGGTCTGGACTCGGCATCATCAGATACCAAGAATGTTTCTTGGTCAGCAAGAGAGTTCCTTTCTACTACTTGCTACAAGTGGTCTCAAAGAGTGACTATGGCCATGAAACTTTGGTCTGAGGCAAGCTTAAAATAACATATTTTGATATTTCATGGGTGAGGGTATAAAACTTGTTTATTATCATTATCATTATTTGTTTTATCATCATCACCACTGCCATAATCATAATCATGTATTACATTTGTATGCCACCCTATACCCCTAGATCTCAGAGTGGTACACAACATAAGATTACAATTAAAAACACAAAATAAGAAATAAAAATAAGAACAAAAACAAACCAACGACCACCACAACATATTTAAAAGAGCATCGGATACCAATCAGCCAAAGGCCTTGTTAAAGAGGAACATCTTTACCTGGCGCCTAAAGGTGTATAATGAAAGCACCAGCTGAACCTCCCTGATCAAGCCTATCTAACTTGGAAAACCCAGTTCTCCCTTTTCCATTTAACAGCTTGATCCAATGCATCCTCTGGTCCATTTGTTCAGTGGGACTAGCTTCCAACTAAGCGTGCATAAAAATGCAGCCTAAAAAATATTACTAACCTTTACTGATTGAGGATCAAGCTTGTTAAACCACCATTAAAGCTTTCCTAAAATTTCAGCTCTAGCTACCTTTCAGAACTGTCCATAAATTATGCTGCACTTTTAAAGGCCTTTCCTTCCCTCCCCTCTCTATCACACTCTGTCCCTATTTTTTTTTAACTTACCACCCCTCCTTTGTCCTAATTTTGTGTAAAAGAACAATTCTCCATACCCTTGATGTGTGACATATTTTATGGAGTACCCCCTGAGAGGAAAGTGAAAAAACGGGGAAGGGGACAATATCTCTTCATTCTCCCAAGTTTTATCTAGGAATACTGGGGTTCTGCAGAAGTGTTGCAACCACTCTAGACATCAGTATATTCCTGGATCCCAAAACCTGATGGTTTAAGTCACAGGCATGGCCAAACTTAGCCCGCCAGCTGTTTTGGGACTACAATTCCCATCATCCCTGACCACTGGTCCTGTCAGCTAGGGATGATGGGAACTGTAGTCCCAAAACAGCTGGAGGATCAAGTTTGGCCATGCCAGGTTTAAGACAAACATACACACAATACTGGCAAACGGGAACCAAGTAGTCCTGTACTGCAGCTGCTGTTGTAAATCAAGTCCATCACAGAAGCCTGGCAATATGCTTGGTACTGGCTGATGCTGGAGTGGGGCCTGAGCCCCTCATTCCCAAGTTTTTGCCTATGACTAAAGCCTCTCCTTGTGGGGGACATGAACTAAATACAGTGGTACCTCAGGTTACAGACGCTTCAGGTTCCAGACTCCGCTAACCCAGAAATAGTACCTCGGGTTAAGAACTTTGCTTCAGGATGAGAACAGAAATCGTGCTCCGGTGGCACGGCAGCAGTGGGAGGCTCCAATAGCTAAAGTGGTGCTTCAGGTTAAGAACAGTTTCAGGTTAAGAACGGACCTCCAGAACGAATTAAGTTCTCAACCCGAGGTACCACTGTAAGGACTAATCAAAGATGTTCTGTAATGCTGTGTCAAATGGGAAGATGAGAGGCATGAGGAAGGGGTAGGCCATCTGCTTGCAGAAGTCCTAGGTTCAATCTCCAGCATCTCCAGGTGCTTGCCTGAAACCCTAGAGAGCCACTGCCAGTCAGCGTAGACAACACTGAGGTACATGGACCAATAGGTCTGCCTCCATATAAGGCAGCTCCCTATGTTTCTATAAGCCACATAGAGAAAACTTCTAATTAAAGACACAGGAGCCTTGAAAAGCCTCAACAGTACTTTGCTAGACCACACTTGGCAGGCTGTCACTGTAATTGTGTTTTAAGACACAGAGCACATATAGGCACAAAAAGAAGGGACAACATAGTAAACACTAGCAGAGTATAAAAAAGGTAATTCCAAACTGTGGTTCTAGATTTGACTTGTGTTGTATCTTTTCTGGTTGCCCAACACAACTTGCATTTTATTCATTGATTCTGTTACTAATTAATTTTATGAAACAGTGCATATGGTAGCAACATTTCAGCAGAAAAAAGAAACCACCCATGTATCAGGATGCAGATTGCCAAAACTACTTAGAGATTCTTTACGTCACTTCTAGACCTTCCTGCCGGTGATGCCTTGAAGACTCATCAAATGATAGTTCATTATAGCAAGCTACTTTACAGTGTTTCAAGTAATGTCCCATGGAAAGACATAATGTGCAAACTGGCCTTGAGTCTAAAATGAGTTATTTAAAATACTGCATTAGAATGAAATCCTATTTTTCATAATTATGTCATATATTTATATAACTGAAGTACAAAGCCCTTTAAGAAATTACTGCTGCATTACAGCGGAGAGGGGGTAGAGCAGGAAGGAGTCACATTAATTATCAGAAAGAAGGATGAATAAGAACACGCAGGGTTTGTGCTATCTGTGGAGACAAGTTGTGGTATATGAGTAAACTGTAACTGCCCAGTGGAACTTAGTAACCTTATTTCAGAAAAAGTTGCGGAATGAAAGGTAATTTCTTGAGCCAACAACAAAGCTGCAACTATGTCATAGGTGAAGGAGGCTTCTGAGAGGTCCAAATAATGGCTGACTGACTGACAGAAGAGAGATGATACATTCCAGGATCTAAGATGGGCATTTCTACGACGTCACTTAATGCTAAACCAAAAATCTTACAGTGTACCTTGTTCAGAGACGTTGCACTGCTGGTGTTTCTGACTAGGCCATTCTGGGCTGTGGGTCCTGGAAGACCTGCTCCCTGCCTTGTGGGCCTTTTCCCACCTGGCCTGGGAGTTTGTGGCCGTCACTGACTCCAACTGCAAAAGCTGAAGCTGATGAACAGACTCTTTGGCTGGGGGCTGTTTTTGTTGTTGGTTTTTTGTATCTTTATTTTAGGGGGGGGGGATTGTGATTTATGTGGAAATTGTTCAGTTTGGTTTCATGCTTTTTATGTTTTATTCATTGTTTTCGGCTACTTTTTAATGTTGTAGTTTTGTATTTTTCCCCCCATGTTACAAGCCTCCTTGAGCATGGCTTGAACTGCAGCAGATCCTGTAAGACTCATCCTTTTTAAATATATTCAAGATTCTGACATTGTAGTCATCTTTTATCATTATCCCCCTCCCAGTGTGTGTTAATTTGAATTTCTGAAGGGGCAGAGGAATACACTAATCATGGTCCCTGTGGAACCATCAAGTGATGCTTGATCCACAACCTCTTTTGTAAATTTAAAACCAAAATTATCAACTGTAAAAAAAAAAAAAAATTGGGGGTGGGGTGTTAAGAGCTAGGGAAAAAAGTGGTCATTCTATTTTTAAAAGGTAAGCTTTGTATTATTCCATGTCCAAGGGACAGAGCTCCAAATATAATTCAGGGACTTCCAGCTCTAGCTTCTGGGTTTCATTCATGTAGTGTATAAGGAAGGATTAATTCTGAACATGTGTTTTCAAAAACATTTATTTGTAATATTTAAAGTTATACTTATATTCTCTTAATTATTTGTTATCACATGCCACTTTAAATGGTTTTTAGATGATGACATAAAAACTTCTCATTTCACCTTTGTATTTGTTTATTAAAAACAACTTTAAAGAAGTAAAAGATCAGAGGATTAAGTAAATTAATGAGCAGGAGATGGAGACATAAAAGGCTTTCAAAGTGTTTTCATCGCAACACTAACATGCAGATCTTTTAGCAACATCTATTCAGAACTCAAATTAGTCCTATCATGTATGTGGAGGCACACACCTCAAAGCTTCATATAAGCAGCCATTTCTACAATATCCATGCCACCACTAGAATACTACCAGCTTTACAGTGCAACTATCATTAGCCATAACAACTATTCTTAAGGTGGACGGAAGGGCACACTCATTGCCAAAGATAGTAGTAGTAGTAGTAGTAGTAGTAGTAGCAGTAGCAGTAGTAGCTGTAGTAGCATTAGCAGCAGCAGCAGCAGTAGTTGTAGTAGCAGTAGTAATAATACTTTGATTTGAACCAAGAGCATTTGCACAATCAAGAAACCCCCAATTCCACTGGTACTATTAGTCTTAAAGCAGAGTGTAGATTTTGTGGATACAAGAAAAGCCTGGTGGAATGGGAAAAACCAGAGTCACATGGTTATTGCTGCATACAAACTCTACAGCAAGGTCAGGGAAGTCTATACTGGGCGTGGTGTCATTATGTATATTGAGGTAGATATAGGTCCAAGAAGTTAGAAATCACAAAAAGGGCTAACTTGTCCACATGATTTCTGTGAGTATTAATACTAGGCCCCAAAAGTAATTTAGTACTTAGGACATATTATCATCTCCCCATTCAAAATGCCCAGGGTGATCTTGAGCTAGAGAATGCAATCAATGAAACATTCACAGAGAATGGGTGAAAATTGATGAAAAACATTGTTAGGGTTAGAATTACCAAGCACAGAAGAACAAGCCTTGATGAAGCATGTTTTCTGCAATGGCAAATCCTATCTCACCAATCTTTTACAATTCCTTAAGAGTGTCAACAAACCTATTGATAAGAGTGATCCAGTTTGACAGTGTGTATTTCAAATTTCAAAAGTATTTGATAAGGTCTTTCACCAAAGACTCCTGAGTAAGCTTTAGCAGTCATGGGATAAAAGAGCATGTTCTCTAATAGATCAGCAGTTGGAAGCAAACAGTAGGAATATATGGGCACTTCACTCAATGGAGGGACGTAGAAGGTAGAGCTCCCCAAGGATCAGCATTAGGACTTGTCATTTTTAACTTGTCCACTAATGATTTAGAGTTAGGGATGAGCAGGGAGGTAGTTAAGTTTGCTGGGGATACAAAATTGTTTTGGATGGTTAAAACCAAAAAGGGATTGTGAGGAGCTACGAAAAGATCTCTCCAAACTAGGTAAATGGGCACACCAATGGCAAATGTAAGCAAGTGTAAACTAATGTACAAGGGGAGAGGGATTCAAATTTCACATACACGCTTTTGGGGGCCTGAACTGTCAGAGACTGACCAGGAACAATACACTGAGGTAATAATGGGCAGCTCTGTGATGATGTCGCCCCAGTGTGTGGCAGCGGTGAAAATGGCAAATTCCCTGCTAGGGATCATTAGGAAAGGGATTGAAAACAAAACTGCCAATATCATGTTGCCGTTATACAAATCTATGGTGTGACCATATCTGGGGCACTGTGTTCCATTCTGGTTGCATCACCTGAAAAAGGATGTTGCTGAGGTGGAAAAGGTTCAGAAAGGGGCAACCAAAAAGATCAATGGAAAGCTCAACTCTCCTAGGAGGAATGGTTACAGAACTCAAGGGCTTTTGTTGTTTAGAAAAAAGGCAAGTGAAGCGGGACATGATAGTCACGTATAAAATTTTCTAGTTGTTTTTCATACAACACATATTTAAACTAAGGAATTTGCTCCCATGGGATCTAGTGATGGCCACCAACTAGAACGTCTGTAAAAGAGAATTAGACAAATTTATGGAGGATAAGGCTACCAGTGTCTACTATGTTCTGTCTCCAGTGTTGGGGAGTAACAAGGGGAATGAGTGCTGTTGCACTCAGATCTTGCTTGTGGGCTTCCCAGAGGCATCTGGGGTTGCCTTTGAAGGCCATTCAGAAACTTCAGTTGGTCTGCATTGGTTGACACTTCATTTCTGGGCCCAATTCAAAGTCATGCCTGTTAGTGTTTAAAGCCCCAAACAACTTCGGCCCCAAATATCTGGAAGACCACTTCTTTCCCTACATACCACCTTGGGTGTCAAGTTCAGCAGAGGGAGCCCTCTCGGTAGCTCTGTAGCCCTCAGAGAGCTTATTCTCTGTAGCATTCATTAAACTGTGGAACTATAGTTTTCACTATAGTTTTCTGTGTGTGCCGAAGATGCACCTCTTTACCCTGGCCTATGATACCCAAGATCTGTTTTTAGGACCCACCCTATTTTTGTGATCGTAATTTGCTTTAAATAGCTTTTTGTTTTAAAAAACAAGGGAAAAAAACAAAATACAGAAAAATAAAAAAACAGTTAAAAACATATCAATCTTTTCATATCATATATTTCCTTTGCTTGTTTCCCTGACCTCCTCACACCTCCCTTTTTTGTATTCCAGATCAATTAGTTGGTTCAGCAAATCCTTACACCTCCCTTTTTTTGTATTCTAATTCAGTCATTGTTTCAGCGAATCCTTTCCAATTTTGCTTTTACTTTTTGTATTCTAGCTTAATTAGTTATTTCCCTGACCAATTAATTAGCTCTATACATCCTATCCATCTTTCACCATATTCTGTTATTCAATTTGCCTTACTTTATCTAACCTTATCTTACCATAAAATACCTTAAAACTTAAAAACTTAATGCTTATTTATACATAACTCCTTATATCATTTCTACTAAAGCCAGACAATTTCGTTCCAACATTCTCCCTAATATTTATTAATTTTACACTAATTCCCAAAATAAAAGTTTTTCTTTATAGACTCTTCCAATTTTCATCCAACGTCCCTTCTTCCTGGTCTCGGGTTATGTCAGTCCTTACTATCCATTCCATCTAGTCCATCAACCTGGTAGTCTTATGTCCGAGGCCCTTAAATCTCTTCCATGCCCCTTCTGCAGATCTTCTTCTTGTTGTTTATATTTGCACTTTTCCTTGTCTTTTGTTGGTCTCTTTCTTAGTTTCTTTCCTTTCTCATTGAGGAGTAGGTCTCCGGGGGATTTCCGCCCATACTTATCTCCATCTTCCCTCATCAGACCCACCCATTCCCCACAGTCCCACTCCCCACAGCCATCAATATAATCCAGAAGATCTTTAACAGCATATTTCAAAATCTCTCCAAAGTTAAGAGCCTCCTCAGCTCCAGACTCCCTCTGGCCCATTCCAAGTTCATTCTTCCAAAACAGCGGCTTATGCTCCTGCAGGGCCTCGGGTCTCTCCATTTGTATTGCTTGAGGTACCACCGTAACTTCCTCCATTATTATCTGCCCTTGCATTTGCCCAGTCGAACCAGTTTCCTGGATTGGTCCCTGTATGATTTCTATATCAGTATTCCCTATTTGTCCACATTCACTGATTACAACAGTCATCAAATCCAACTTCTCGTTCATCAAATCCACCTTCTCATGCAACTGCTCCAACAAAGCACTTGTCTTGCAAAAAGCAAGCACCAGGACTTCTTCCAAACACATTTTTATTCAAGGTCACAGTCTGGTCCCATGATGTTAATCTCGCAGCTGTGAAGTCCCCAAGAAAACTGCAGCAACAATTTGACAAGCTCCCTCTAGAGGATACAATTTCTATTTGTGTCCATCTTTTTAAAGCATGTCCAACAAAGGAAAGTTACTTTCAATTTTCAAATATTTTGTTTCTTTATAATGCAAAAGGCAACATTGGAATCAATTTGTTTCTCCTTTTTTTTTTTTTTTTTTGCTATCTGTCAAAATGTTCCATTCACAGTCAATGGACGTCTCCGATAATTTCTGCCTCTAACACCCCGTTCCCAGGGTTGAGATGGTGGAAACTTATTTTCCTTTACTCCCTCTCCTGCAGGTTTGAACAGTTAAATCCCCCCCCCCTTTTCTCCTGCTTCCAAGGGGGTTTTAGTGGTTATAAATGAAGGAAATTTCGACCTTTATAAAACAACTTTCCAGGGTATTAGCTTACAAGGTTTTTGCTTCAGTCTATTTACAAAAAGTGGAAGGTGGACTTCCTGTTTTGAACCTTCCCGCTTCGGTGCCAAATTAGGATATTTCTTGATCCAATTTTCCGTTTCTACTCACGGTCACTTATTTAGAGTCCAATTGTCGACAGGAAAAAGTCAGCGCTCTCCGGCAATGGCAATGCGGATTCCCTCCGTGAAAATAGCAGTCAGTTCGCAGCACCGCGCTGCTCACCCTACTTCGCTCCGGAGCCCCAAAATGGGGTTCCCTGTGAGTAGGGGAGGCGCTCCTGGTGCTCTGCCGAACCCCATGTTTCCAGGCTTCTTCCACCTGGAATTTCTAGCGAGTCCCCACCTTCGCCGCGGCGGGTAGACCCAGTTTCCACGGTGCCAGTTCCTCCAGTCGGAGGAACTCCGCCATTCGCCGATGGCGCTAACCCGGAAGTCCTTAAATAGCTTTTTTGGAGTATTTTTAATTGTTGTAACCCACCCTGGGACCTCAGGGTGAAGGTCAGGTAATATTTTTTATTATTATTATTATTATTATTATTATTATTATTATTATTATTATTGATGTTTGTGGGCTTCCCATAAACAGCTGGGTTGGCCACTGTGAAAATGGATGCTAGACTAGATGATTCAGCAGGGCTCTTAGCCTCTTCTTAACCAACAACTATGGCTTGCCCTTATCCTCCAAGCCTGTACCAAACGTTTGTTTACAGTACTGGCAAGCACAAACCACAGTTTGCCACTCTGGATATAATGATAAACTATGGCTTGCTGAAAACCAGAAAGGAATGGTGATCATAGCAGCTTTTGAGGTGAAGAGGGAGACAGCAGAGTGAGCATGTGAGCCAAATTTTCATTTCAGGCATGCTTACAAACCATGGTTATCCACATTATTGAATATGACAAGCAAGAAACAGTAAAGTCAAATGGCCACTATGCTAGAGTACAATTTATACAACTTGAGACATGGCAAAATCTGATGTCAATTTCCCCCGCCCAATGTTAATACCAGATTTTTATAATACTGATATTCTCTTACCCTTCCTGCTGAAGGGTCAATATTAATTTTTTAAGGCATGCTATTGAACTCAGCCTCTGAATCCAAAGTGGTGCTCTACAGGGTTTTAATCTGGTTGAAAAAAAGTGAAGTGAAAGCCAATTTTCAAAAGCAAGTTTAGACACACAGGGCACTGCTATTCGTTGAAACCTTTTAACCAATTTCAAATGAAGTATAAGCATGTATGTCCCCCCATTAATATTACAGGAACAACAACAGCAAAAAAAGAAAGATCTTAACTAAAGCTTGAAAGATATAAAAGACTATAGAACACGTTTGTCTCATTGAAGACATTTGATACTTATTAAAATAATATTGCTTTCAGGCATATTTTGATTTGCTGTCTAAGAGAGTATGGAGAGCCTTGCTACTGAGATAATAACAAAGGAGCGTTAAACATAAAAAAAAATACACGAAAGATAGTATGTTCACCATCAGTACCATTTTCCCAGGGATTACTTCTTTCTAAAAGAGAGCAGGTTTGAAAATGAAAGCCTGTTTTGGCAAAAGGAGACCCTGAGAAGTACTTTGAACATTTGCACATTAAATACTGCTGGTATGATGCTTCATTAAGCACTTATCAAATAGGTTGCTTACTTCAAAAATAAAAAGTATTTGCAACTCCAAGATCTCGACAACAGATAATAAAGCAACCACGCTACATGTACCAAACCACAGTTGCACAAAATCTATTAGCCATGCCCTAACAGGGCTTTTAAAATTTGAGGAAGCCACATATTTTCCCCAGCACAGATGAAAGCATTTGGGGGAGCCAGAATGCAATCTTGTGCAATTTTAGAATGATTGAAACCTTTTAGAAACTTGTATATGCATTTGATGCATGCTCCTGCTCTCCCTTTCCTATTCCCTCCACCCTCTTTTAAACATTTGATGTCGTGGTTTTCGTAGGGGTTTTTTTTTTTTTTTTTGCATTGCTGTTTCTCCTTTCAGTTTACACTCCCCTATTTTATTCATACTGATCTTCCTGCAAGAGAAAGATTGAAACATTACCTTGGGCAGAATTTTTTTTTTTAAGAAGAAAAGAAAAGAAAGAGAAATGGAGGAGAAAACTTTAATCAATAGCACTGTGCGGCTGTAAATTTAAGCTCCTTTTATTTGTCAAACCATTAGTTGAGATGAGTAATTTATTTTTTATTGAAGATAATTAAAGTCCATTTTGAATTGATCTTCTTTGCATGAGATAACACTCTTTAGTCAAGGGAAAAGGAAAACAATTACTGTACATACAATGAATAAGTAGCATGAAAGGAGGAGACAATTGCAGATTTACCGACCTACCTATTGGACTAGACTTTAAAATCATCTTAGCGGCCCCTGGAGAAGGGAGAAGATTATTGAAACATTTATGCACTATTTATTTTCCTCTGGATTGTTTGGCTATACCACACAGGCATCACTTAGGCTTAAAAACATGTTAATTGTTATTCACATATCTAAATGCACCCATCATTGTGGTATTTGGATAGGCAATTATACGCAAAATAAATAATACACTGATTGTGTCCAATGCTGACAATGGACAGAAATTGTTTGACACAATGTTGTGAGGATTTTTTTTTTTTAATGCTGATCAAGAAAAATTGTGTGGCGACAGATATAATCGCTCATACATTCAGTTATTCCTTTGTTTCACCCAGGACACAAGACATTAGAAAAGAGATACAGCCCTAGGACCAGAGTAACCCAAACCCCATTAAACATGCATGGGGAAGATTTCCCAGCCTGCGGTGCTGGGAGTTACATGCCAAGGCTCTGTTAACAACAGTAATTGTGCATATAATTTCCTTTGTGTCACACAGAAAACTCCCCCACCACACAATTAAGTAACAACATTATTTCACTCACCATCCGTTATTATTTTATCTTAAACCAGGAAAGGAAGATACCAGCGGACCAATCCTGCTTCCTTCCTATCTTAGTTATGTGGAATCATCATTGCAAGGTATTGGCACACCGCAAAGGAAATGGATCAAACCCAAAGGTCATTCAACATTCTGCGGCGAGAGAGGATATAGTGTGATTGACTCTCCTGGCACATGAGCCTTATATCAACTCAAATATAACAGGCTCACAATCAGGAATCAAGCAGGTACACAAGGCTCTTATGAGACAAGAAAGCATTGTTGCTGGCAACTAACTTTCTCTGGGCGGGGTGTGCATGACTTTGGGCTCATCCAGACTTCCTTTTGCCCAGTGCTTTCCAGGGCACAAGGCCATGGCCTAAAGCTCCATGTCCATATGCTGTTTGCTCAGATTCAGCAGTAAAACATCGGTTTTCCTGGAGAAAGCGCCAGGACAAAAAAAACAACCTACAAATGCAGGGCAAAAGGAAGCCTGGCTGAGCCCTGAGTTGGATTATCCCATTTACAGTGGTACCTCAGGTTAAGTACTTAATTCGTTCCGGAGGTCTGTTCTGAACCTGAAGCAGCACTTTAGCGAATGGGGCCTCCTGCTGCCGCTGCGCCACCGGAGCACAATTTTTGTTCTCATCCTGAAGCAAAGTTCTTAATCCAAGGTACTATTTCTGGGTTAGCGGAGTCTGTAACCTGAAGCGTATGTAACACGAGGTACCACTGTACTCTTAAACTGTTATTAGGTTACTCTAGAGTTTTTAAGTCAAAGTTTTCAAATTGTAAGTTGTCTTGAAAGGTCTTTTTCTGGTCCAAATGAGGACTCTCTTTGTTTTTTTAAAGCTAGTACAAGAGGGTTGTAGTCAACACAGTCCTACTCAGAGTAGACCAATTAAAATTAATGGTGCTAAGTTAGTCATGTTAATTAACTTCTATGGGTCTACTCTGAGTGGAACTAACATTGACTACCACCCATAGACCTGAATTGTTTCAAATCCAGGATCTGCTTTTAACAACAACCTAGTGTGGTCACTTACCCATCACAAAAAGAGGAACTGCAGCACCTAAGAGAAGGGCAAAATGTTGTTCAAATCTGCACATATGCTATCTTATACCTGTAGGTGCAAATTTAGAACTAATCACCATGAATTTAAATACGATATTTCTCACCATAGTGAGGAAGACTGTGACCAGTTCAACCTGCTTTGCAAATCCTAACTCTTGATGGGTAACTTCAAAGCTCTTGTTCTCTCTTCTTAGGCTATGTACACACAATAACTTTAAACTGTATTTGAAGCACATTCTTCCCCCTCAAAGAATTCTGGGCACTGTCACTTGCAAAGGGTCTGCTGAATATTGTAACCCTGTGAGGTGTAGACTACAGTGCAAAGAATTATGTGAGAAAAAGAAGATCGCATCGATTGCAGTTCAAAGGTATAGTGTGCACACACCCAAAGGTTTCCTTAACTTTGAAATTGGGATTGGGCCAGACAGCCCTTAAATTAGAGGACTGCCCTCTGCAAAGTAGGTCATATGGCTGCCCTACACCAACCTGCTGCTCAGTGGGAAAACACCTGCTTTGCATGCAGAAGGTCCCAGGTTCAGTACCTTGCATCTCCAGGCAGGACTGGAAGGAACCTGTTTGAAATCCTGGAGAGCCATTCCAAGCCAGTGTAGACAATACAGAGCTAAATGAACCCAAGTTCTGACTTGGTATGAGTCAGTTCCGTATGTTCCTAACCCAGAATACACTTAACTGTTCCCCAATATGCCCCAAATCTTTCTCTCCTCTCTCTGTCTTCATCAGTCTTTTCATCCTCACATTTTCCTTTCTTGTCTTTGTATTTAGAATCATAGAATGGTATTGCTGGAAGGGACCCCCAGAACCAAAGGAAGGAATCTTTTGCCTAATGTGGACCCACAACCTGGAGATTAAGAGTCTTATGCTGTAGCAAGTCAGCAAACAAATGTGCACAATAGAGGTGGGAAACCTGTGTCCCTCCTGATGCTCTAGGACTCAACCTCCCACCAGCATGGCCAGTGGTCATGGCTGGATGATGTAAGATATAGTCCAACAGCATCTGGAGGGACACAGGCTCCCCAGTCCTGTTACACAATAACAAACAATGGTGGAGAAGGCACTAATGCAACCAGGCTGGGCAGAGAATTGCTGCTGCTTACTGAGAGAGGTGAAGTAGCAGTGAAGTTGTGGCTGGGCAGATCCAGCGGCAGAACACAGCAGATCTTGAACGAGGCAAAGGGCCACCTGATGCCCTGCAGTAAGGTAAGCAGCGTTTCTGTGCTCTCTGGCACTTGTCATGGTGCCCTGTTGCACCAGTAATGGTTTAGTCATGCTGGCCACATTACCTGGAAGCTGTCTGTGGACAAACGCCGGCTCCCTCAGCCTGAAGCGAGGTGAGCACCGCATCCCATAGGTGCCTTTGACTGGACTTAACTGTCCAGGGTCCTTTACCTTTTTACCTTGCAGCACTGAAGCCTAGCAACAATCCTAAGAAGCAGGTTCAGCAGTAGGAGGGCCAGATACAAAATAGGACAGTTTTAATAGCTGAATATTACAGGGTATTTCAGGAGATACAGCCAAGAGAGTGATTCATCCAAAGCCACCCAGTAAGTTTCATGGCTGAACAGGGATTTGAACTTTTGCTTCCCATCTCCAAACTCAATACTCTAGATCAGGGTTTCCGAAACTTGGGTCTCCACCTGTTTTTGGACTACAGTTCCCATCGTCCCTGACCGCTGGTCCTGCTAGCTAGGGATGATGGGAGTTGTAGTCCATGCTATGGGAAACCCATTCTAGACTAGTCTTCTGCAACCTGACACCCTACAGATGTTGTTGGACTGTGACCCTTCCCTTGACCACTAGTCCTACTGACTGTGGCAGATGGAGGCCAACAATTTGTGAAAGGCGCCAGGCTGGGGAAAGGTACTCCAGTCCAGCCACTGCATGCTTCTCGGTCTCGGTCACCTGTAGTCCATGGAGCTCCCCAAGTACATTCAGTGTTATAGTGCAAAGACCTTTTTGATCTTTCCCATCTCTGATGTCTCAGGGTAGCTGAAAGTACTTGTATGCGGGGCAGGGGAGAGCCCACCTTCCTCTCCCTGACTACTTACTTCTTAGACACCAGATTTCTAAGCTCATAAAAATATGGTTCACATAAACCAATATAACTTTAAAAAAATGCAAAATAACTCTGCATAAAAGAATAACTGAAGCCTAACAGCCACAGAGGTTTAAGATCTACAGGTATTTGGAAAGAGGCAGGTATGGGAAGGTAACAGTGCAATCAGAAGTAAACCCCATTGACTTCATTGGGACTTACTCCCAGGTAAGTATGATAGGATTTCAGTCTAGGTGGGCCCAGCAGTGACCTAGAATCCCACAATATGGTTTTACTAGTTCCAGAAGAAGAAACCTTAGTCAAATTGGGAATGGCAGAATAAGGAAATAAGGGAAAACAGGAACCACAAGTGACCCACTCTTTCCTCATGCTTCTCTATGACTTTGGAATTGAAGGCATTTTACAACCCCCTCCCCAGCAAAAAAAAATCATGAGATGGACAAGTTCTTGGTGATACACATGTTGTATCCAAGTGTGAGGGAGGAAGAGAATGACACAAAAGCTCATTTTTGGGGGTGCCAAACAAAGAAGCACAAGGCAAAAAAACACACGCACATGCAATTCCTGTCCTCCCTATCCCCAAACACACATCCAAAGCCACTTTGGTTTTCCCGTGCGATTGTGTTCTATGTGCATATTTTACCAACAGATGTATGAGCCTCTTTTTGATTTCAAAACTGATACATATCAAATGTACGCATCCCAAATCTCTGTGTGTGTCAAGCACACATCCACCACACACCCTGAATACAGTCACTGTGCTCAGCATTTTATTATATAAAATGCATCAAAAGGATTTCAGTTTCTTGGAAAGGTTTGAGAGGAGGATCACCGAAGAGCTGCATAACAATTTTTTCCCCTTAAAATTCAAAACTAGAACCCACATTCTGGATTCTCCCACTTTGGTGTGGACTTTGAATAAGTGCTGTGCTTTTTTCCTGTGTAGTGCAGCATAAAAATACCGACCCAGTATAATTAGAATTTCAGTCATGGCCTGTGGGATCTAGTGATTTGGACATATTTTATTTAACCAGCTTAGTAAAAGGTAATATTCAGCAGCTGTGATCTATAGCAGAATTACAATTTTCAGGGTCAAGGAGGGATTTTGATATTAGGAGGTTGGGCAGAATTGCTGTAAAATCTCATGAGCTGTCGTTAAAAATAAATGAGAAAATAGGTTATCCAAGAGTCATTGTAAGGGAAAAATCAATAGGCAGTGTCTATTCACTTGGGCTATCAAAATCCTTGAAATTTGAACAAAAGTTTCACGTTTAGTGTGCTGTAGGTTTTGAAATGTAAGTGCTGAATGCTCAGCGGATACAAATTCATTGTGCTCTGCATTCAAACAAGATGGAGCAAACCTTCTGAAGTTTCCACGTTTCCTTCCTCTTGGCACTGGATATTAGCCACCAAATTAGATATGTAAAATAGTTTCTAGTGAAGCTTCAGAAGCAATTTCAGTTCACAGATAACAATTTTTCTCTTGAAAATATTATTTTCTTTAGATCATCCTTGTCTTCAGGGATCTTCTCACTTGAAGATTTATCTATCATCTATCTATCTATCTATCATCTATCTATCTATCTATCTATCTATCTATCTATCTATCTATCTATCTATCTCCGTATATATATGGAACTGTCCTGTACACCATATGAAAACAGTAAATGTGTACATTTTCCCCTACTGAGAACCAATGAGACGGAAAGACAGGAAATGAAACACACCGATAAAACTGAGGTTTGGAAAGCATGTACAACAACACAGATGTACAAAGTAATAACTTTTTTAAAAAATGCAGATGAGTGTAAATGCACCTTCTACAAGTTTTAGCTTTCATAACTTACAAAAAAATAAAGGGAACAGGAATTATTTTTGAAGTGCTTACAGATTACCAATTTTTATGCATTGCAAAACAGCATATAATAGCCTGGTTTGCATGATGTGCTAAATCCAACTGCTCATTGAGTAGTCCGCATCTGTAGTCTAGGATGGAACAGGAGATAGGAATGCCTGAAGACACTGACTGTAGCATTTACATACCTGCCAACATTGCTAGATGTGGGAAAACCTGGTTCTTAGGTCCACCACTCCACTAAAAAATCTGTGTAGGCATTAGGGCAGGCATAGGCAAACTCAGCCCTCCAGATGTTTTGGGACTACAATTCCCATGATCCCTAGCTAACAGGACCAGTGGTCAGGGGTGATGGGAATTGTAGTCCCAAAACACCTGGAGGGCCAAGTTTGCCTATGCCTGCATTAGGGAGCTGCGGTGAGGTGGGGCAGGAGACGCCTCTGTTTGCATTCTGTACACACCAGGGCACTTCTCTAGCAACTGGCCATATGAAAACATTTTTTAAATGCCCCAGGGACATTTGCATACTACCCAGTTTTCAATAAAACACATTTTATACAGATAAATAAAAATGAAAGGCAGGAGTTTATTTGATCCACTTAAAACAAAAAAACCCACAGACTCTCTATCAATCCCATTTATTTCAAAGAGACTTCTAAAATTCATCACCTGTAGACATGGTATGAACAAGCAGATGTACAATATAATCTGACATTTGAAAAGAAATTCCTCTACCTGAGCGAAGCAGCAAAGCCTAGCAAGGAAACCCATGGTGGCAACTGGATAAATTATGTAACCAATGGACACCCAGTTCTCCCAACTTCTCGCTCTTAGGCAAGTTCTGTCTCAGTTTCTTCTTTTTCTTTTATTCCATCTCGATTTAATCTTGTTACTGTTTGCTTTGTAAGTTTTTATTGTTTTAGACAACCAAGGTGGTTCCCTTCAGAGTTTTCTGGACTCCAGCTCCTATCAAGCCCCAGCCAAAATCGCCAATGGTCAGGGATGATGTTAGGTTTAGGGAGCCACAGCTCAGTGTACTGTCTCAACGTGCAGGGAAGTCGCAGGTGCAATACCCAGCGTTTCCTTGTAGAGCTGGGAGGAAGCTGTGCCTGAAGCCCTGGAGGGCCACTGCCAGTCAGTGTGAAAACCAAACTGAAGTAAATGAACTGATGGTCTGCTTTGGTACAAGGCAGCTTCCTATGTTCCCATGAACTGTAGTCCAAAAACATTTGGAGGATGCCGTGATGGCTCTCCTTGTCTGTGTGAATGTGGCTGTTTTTGCCCACACGGTTACTGGACAATAGTGTAGTAGTAATGCTCATTATTGCAAGCAGCAAAGACGCACACAATACAGTTTTCATTTATCATCATTTCTGTTATTTTTTACACCCACCTCTCCTTTTATTAAATCCAGTGTGTACTGTGCTGAATCTTGACTAGTCTGTTGTAACTTTAATCAGTCTCAAGTGATTTGTTTTACTTATCATTCCTGGTATTCAGTCTCTCTATTATTATTTCCTTTTGTCTGTCTTTGCATGTATGTGGTTGTTTCACACACAAACTGGGGAAATTGTGTTATCATTGTATGGAATTAAGGCAGGGAAGATTTTAAATGGTGTCTAAATGGCTTTGACTATTACTTACAACACCCTCCCCCTTCTGTCCCTGCATTTATCCAGATAAATGTAATCTGCCCATCATTAGAAACCATGAAATTATAATTCCTTTGGGATGGATATTTATCTCTCTCTTACATACGGAAAGGTGATTAATTAGTAGCTTTTTCAGCAGTTAAAATTACTGCGTACGAGAGCTGATTAAAATCTAACCACCGCACAGCTGATTTAGATCAGCCAGTAATCCAAAGAAAGTGTAACTGGGGCCAAAAGAAGCAACTCCAAGGAAATCTATTGCTAAGTGGATTGTTTTATTTGCTGTGAACACAGGTTTGCTCCAACCTTCCATTCCAACACCCAAATTATTAGAATAACAGCTTTACGAGAACTGTGAGCAAAAGGAATTTTGGGAGAAACTCCAATCAAATACATTGTGGTTGATTATGAGGCCAGTGAAGGCAAGATTTCATCAATTATCAGTATCTTCTGCAAGATATTTTAATAGGGTTCGGGGTGCAACTGGGTGTCCCAAAGATTGTTGTACACACACTCATGACAACACCTGCACACTTCCTGGTCAAATTCCTAACTAATTGTGGAATTATACTGGGAATGTTAATCCAGCAGCCTTTGCATGCATAGATGTATAGTTTACAATATGATTAATTCAAAACTTGAGCCTAGGGTCCCACCAGGGGGGAAAGGCGGGGTATAAATAAATATATAACAACAGCAATAGTAACCATAATTATTGTGCTGAATGTGGAACTTGTATTTTTTATATAATATATATTGATTTCTGTTCAGATGTAACCCCTTTGCAATTTCTTGAATTACAAATGCACAATAACTAAATAATGCACGAATCATGTAATTTGCTCCTTTGGTTTGCAAAGGAACCTGCAAGTGCAGGGCTCCTTGTTCAGTGCTGTATCAGAGGCAAGTTCACTTTCTGCATTAGGGAGGAATTCACAGAGCTATGCAGAAGTGTCCTTGTATACATTAGAGCTCTTGCATCTGCATTAGGCTTGATCCAGAGTCTAATGCTTCAAGCAAACATTTAAATAAAAAATAAAAAATAATCTGCCTAATTATTCTTGCAGCTTCCACAAAAGATACAAAGTAATTTGATTTGATTATGATCATGGAGCATCTCTCTCTCTGTCTTATTAATAAAACCTTTGTTGAATATTAGATTGGATTTAGCTAATTGTCAAGCAAATAAATAATATGAATGTTGCAGTTAAATGTGTGTATATGAAGAAAAGCAATGGCAATGCAATAGAGATTCGGAACAATGGGCTATCATTTAATCAATCAACTCTTTTAACTCTCAAGTAAGTTGTATAATTCCCTCCCTACAGAGGTGCATATGGTAACTCCATTACGTTGCTTTCATTGATTGCTGAAAAAATGCCTCTTTATGCTGCCATTTGATACCCAACACCATACTTTAGGACCCTGCGTATTTTCTTGTTTTTAATCCGTTTGGAACCGGGTAAGAAATGGGGTAATAAAAGGAACAGCAACGGTAATAATACCTAACCAAATACTTAGAGAAGTGTTACTTTAGCCAACTAACAAATTTACAAATTGATGTTGGATTAGCCAAAGTTGAATCCAATGTAAAGACTGGACCAACTAATCTCTCTATATTTGCCGCAAACAAGCAAATAATGTGGGGTTTATTCCACCACTTAGATTCTACAGATGCAATGTATTTTGGGGGGAATGACGGTTTAGGACAGAGGTGTGAAATCTATGCCCCTCCCCAACCCATACAAATGTTCCTGGATTGCAATACCCATTAGCTGCAGCCAGCATGGTCAACAGTCAGAGATAATGGGAGTTCTGGTCAAGTAGCAGCTGGTAGGCCACAAGATCGGATCTGTACTTTAGGGTCACCGAAAGCAGCAGTCAGATTCTTGCAGCACCATCCTACGCATGCCGACTCAGAAGGTGTGCTCAGTACAGTTTAAGCCCAAGTAAATTGTTATAGGACAGGAGCCTTAAAGTAATGCATATGAAAATGGAGTACAGTTTCTTTATAGTTTTCCAAACCAAGATTTTTCTCCAACTGATCATACCAAGAATCCAACTTGAGACTTTGCCCAGCTCCAAAAAGTAACTCCGACCCTTGCAGTAATCTCTGCTTTCAAGGGGGTCAATTTTCTTCCCTATGCAAATCCCTCAGAAAGAAAACATAAGAATGAATTAAAAGTGAAGTTCTGCCAAAACCTGGTAATGTCAGAACAGCTGGCTAACTGATCAAGCAGATATAATTTTGGGGAGCTTCCCATCCATCATGGCAGATATTTTAATCCAGCAGTGGACATATTTATTTAACGAGATTTCAGAACAGATCTCGGGCAGCCACTCTACAGCGCTATACAAAATAGAGCGACAAAACATCTTCAGGCTGCTGCCTAAAATTAATATAAAAACTAAAACAATGGAAAAGAAGAGCAAACGATGCAAACTGAGGAGCGGAAAAGCAGGAAGTAACATAAGCAGGACTCATTCCCAGAAGCAGAATCTTCCACAACAGAGAAGTCAAAGCGACAGCTCACAGAAAAGACTTCCAGACTTTTATGTATACCCCACAACTGCAGTCTCAAAAGAGACTGTCTAAGCAACTGACATCAATTGAAAAAATAATCTGATAATTTAAAAATTAAGTGTGTGGGGGGAGAGCCATACAGATGCAGCAGGTACAACTCCAATACACTTGGAGAGCATAGAAACAGGGAGGCAAACTCTCATTCTGAGGAATGCCAGGAATTCCATTCACAGGTTGTCTCCAAATTGATCTCAACAGGTTATTTTGATTCCATTCAGTGGCATCAATTTACTACAGCTGAAGAAATTTTCACCTCACATCAGATTTGTGGAAAGATTAAGAAATCATAGGTCACCACACATTTAAAGCACTCATATCATTTTAACAGCCACATACCCCCCCTCCCTGCAAAAAGAACCTGGAAACTGTAGTATGTTAAGGCTGCTGAATGTCATTAGGAGACCCCTCAAAGAGCTCCTGGCATCCTGAATAAACTACAGTTCCTAGAATTCGGGGGGGGGGGGCACGAGTGTTTTAAATATATGGTGTGGATGTAAACTTAATAACAGGGAATCTTTGGCCACTCACTATAAAGTCTAAGTTTGTGAATTAGACAGACTCCAGTTAATGTGCATAATACTCCAAATTTTGCTGATGCCTTTTAGTTATTTCCTTTTATCTTTCTTTGTTTTTTATACGACTGTTCCACCCAAGCAGGTACCCAAAGAGATGTGCAACATAACCAACATAAAATAAATAACTAAACTAGCAACATACAATTAAAGTTACAACAGCAACCCAGTTAAATTCATAACACCATTTAAAATCGAGAAACAACCTACTAGTGCTGCAATTCCACCGAACGTCAGATGCACTTGCAGTGCTTCACAGCACAAAGGGGAAGGCGAAGCTTAATGCTGGATGGATGGAGAACAGCAGAAGTGGGGCAACATAGGCAGTGTGCAGGAAGCAGGAAGTGTGTGGGGGGGGGGATAGAGAGAAAGGATAATGAAGGCAGGAACACGCAAGAGCTAGCAAGAACAGAATCAGAAGGGAAAACTGGCTGAAAGGAAGTGGGAAGGCAAAGGGAGAAACAGCTGGGGAATGGGTTCATTTATTCCATGAAGCCACAAGGCTCAGCTAATTCCACTTAATTGGGCAACGGGCCTGCTTAAACCACAC
The DNA here is from genome assembly GCF_027172205.1 of Podarcis raffonei. Lineage (NCBI taxonomy): Eukaryota > Metazoa > Chordata > Lepidosauria > Squamata > Lacertidae > Podarcis > Podarcis raffonei. The sequence goes on from NC_070606.1 coordinate 52,925,623, forward strand.
TTGTGAAATGGTGTTGCTTATTTCACAATAAAGAAACCAGACACAGTGCTAGTGTCTGGTATCTTTGGGAAGCTGCCAGAACTGCAACACTAGTAACTAGTATCCCTTAAAAAAATGTTCTCTCAGTCACAGTGGGACGTTCAATCTACCTGCCATTTTCAATCCACTGTGGGAATGTCAACGGTTGCCTCCCTAGTCATGAGCTGCTACCTGCTGCCTCTGCTAGGCAAGGCCACCAGGGTTGACCTGACAGTGCTTTGCCCAGCCCCCATATTGCCCCCCGCCAGCCGAAAGTCATACTTTGCCTGTTTCATAAACCAACAAACTGCAGATGCAGCCCACAAAAGGTTACGTATGTTTTCTATAACGAACCTCCAACTTTCAAGAAAACCTTGCAAGGGGGTGGGCTTTTTTTTTTTTGGTAGGGGTGGGGGTTGCTGCAAAAGCAAGATGAATGTTTATCCACAGACTCTGGGCCCCTGTTCAGCAAATGTTTCAGACAGATTCCTCCTCAACTATTTAGGAGGCATAAGCTACTCTGAGCAGGTTGCATGTGTGTGTTTGTGTGTGTTTAGGCCAAGTAGCTATTGCACTAGACTAGGGAACCTTAAAACTAAATAATAAAGACAGAGCCAGAAAAAGGCTGCTTACCTGCTTTTCTAATTTGAAAACAACTCATTGATTTTTAATCCTTTCTAGAGATGTATTGTGTATATGCTGCTCTCTTCTGGCTGCCTCTACAATCTTTAGTATGCAAAGTCTTGTTTTAAAAGGTGGAAATACAAGCTGTGTGAAATAAAGAAGAGACTCTAAAAAACCCCTTTGCAATATAGCAAGTCCATCTCTTGCGGTCACAATGCCCAGAAGTGGACTTTGCTCCAGAGTTCTGCATCTCATTCTTGTATTTCAGCTGACATTTCAGGATGTTATGGAAGATGAAATAGAGAAAATTGCTTTTTTGGGGGAGACTATTTTTATGCACAAAACTCTCATCCAAACATTTGAAGCAAAGAAAAGGACTCTTTATATAACATTTAACCAGAGATAACCAGATAAGCAAAGCGGGGAAGCAGGCACAAGGCATCCCATTGGATCTGGGGGAGTGTACAACTGCCTCTTTTGAGCTTTTGCTGTCTTGTCTCTGGCGTGCTCCCAAAGAATGTATTTAGGGATGGCCACAAAACATCTCCAGGGATGTTCCATAATCGTAGCATGGAAATGCTTGTGAAGGAAGAAAGGGGTGCATTTACCTGGGATCATAAAAGCCATGTTGGGTCAGTTTAAAAATCCACCAAGTCTCAGGGAGCTCAGAGGCAGGGTAGGAAGCAGACAAACCTGCCATATTGTTTCACCCCTCCCTTGCTCCCCAAGTAACTGGTGTTCAGTAACTATATCTACTAATATCCACTGAATGAATCGTTCTCTGTGAATTTGTCTTATTCCCTTTTAAAGCTAGTGTCTGTAACTATATCTTTTGGCTTTGAATTCCATACGCTTATTATATGTCAAGGCGTACTTGCTTTTGCCCTTTCTGCTTCCAGTGAATCCATTTTTTATTGGGTGCAGATTGGTCTACTAACAGCTTAAACACAGGCATTCCTTAACTTGCTCAAAGTTTAAGCTTCTCTTTTCTCCCAATAAGGTTGGACTTCCAAAGGGCTCACTACTGAACCAAAGCAGTGGGAGAATCTCTGCACTTGTACTCCCCTGGCCAAGTGGCCTTGGACAGTGCTCCTTGTGTCATATCTATATAGTGGCTTCGATATCAAATATCAATACACCAAGTAGTCAGTTGTGCCGGTTGGTCTTAGGAAACACATATATGTGGGGGGGGGCGACATTTAACATGACCTTCCCATTAAGTCCAGCAGCGCTCACACATTGTATGGCTATGAACAGAAATCAACTAATGCACTTTTCTTAAGGTGATTCACCTCATCTTTATTGAAGCTGGAATGGGGATGCATCCCCCTGTCATGTGGAGCCTATTGGCCAACTGGGTTGGTGGCAGTGCTCAGCTATATAAGGCTGCCCTACTCAGCCTCTGTGGAGCTTCATACAGCCAGGTGACCTGTCCTGCATTTACAGTTTAGGGTTAGCTATGAGTTGCTATGTTTATTTGGCTAATTGGGCTTGTTTTGTTTGGCAGCAAGTTCTGGCAGGAATTATGAATCATGGATGCCCCTGGCAAACATCTAGAGGCACCTTGTATGGTGAAGCCTACAGCCTTCCCTTCATTGCCAACTGGCTCGAGGGGATGGCAGGGAGGTATGGTTCTTAGGGGACTATAAGCTCCCCCCCATGAGTACTGACCAATGCTGGAGGGATTGGAGCATGTTGGCATGTTTTACCTCATGCAGGTGATGACAGGCATGAATCAAATGTAGGTCAGAGCCAGGAGCAAGGGTAGATTTGCCTATTAACATGGTTGTTTGCACTTACTGTAATTCCAATTGGTGTTGCTCACTGTTTGTTGCAGAGTGTTATAATTTAGTACTGGATTAAAGCTAACTTTATTATGCTGGTGTGTGTGTGAGGGGGTGTGTGTCTTCCTCACATTAAACTATTGATTCTGTTTGCAAAAGTTAGGTTGAGATATGAACATAGGTCTGAGTTTTCAACAGCATGGTGGTGGTGTTTTAGGACAAGCCAGCCCTGAAGGTGCAGAAAAGGCGAGTTAAAGAAATAACATGAAGAAAACCTGCACCCCAATATTACATATGTAGCACAATTAAGTTGACAACAATCCAGGATTCAAGAAACTTTCAAACATGCTTGCTTCCAATTAGAGCAGTAGCAAAATAAAGGGAAATTTAAACCATTGGTCAAACAGGAGTCGTCTATGAGTGTCCTTGGTAATTTCCAAGGTTGTTGATTTCAGTGAGAATTGTGCTTGGATAACACTAAAAAAGGACTCCTGGATTTGAGCTTGTGAAAATAGGAGCCATCTAGTGACATTTTCTTTGTAGCGGGGTCTCTTTTTATGTAGAAGAAAAATTAATTCTATGTGCAGAGAAGCAGCCTTAACAACATACTCTCAGTGTACCTATTTCGTAGGCATGGTACCTATTTTTAAGTGGTGTTTACAAATTGCTGATATATACTGAATTTGTACCTAAGATTGTTGGTTTACCTGCCAGATGCACCTATTTTGACTGGCACAATGCTGACATGTTTGAGAACAGAATGTCACAACTTGCTAATCGGAACTGATTTTTGAAATTCACAAAACCTATTTGAGAGCAAAATGTGTTGTGACAATTAAAATGCTCTAATGTCATATCTAAATGTGAGAATGAGTCTTATTTATTATATTTATACCTTGTTTTTCAACCAAAATTGGCTCCCAAGGCACCTTCGAAAGATTTGAAAACAGATTTAAACAGAACACTAAAACTTCAATAAAAAACAGACTATCCGCAGCAACTGAACAAGTGAAACACAAACCAGTTCCAATAGGTGCCATCATCAGCAGTGCCAAATTATCACCAAAAGCCTTTTTAGAGCAGTTTTTGAAGCCTCCTCCTAAAACCTTGGAGCTAGGCAGGTTCCTAGGATCAGAGCTTCAGAGGAGCTCTGAAATACTCACTTGCCAAATTTCAGATGCCGGGAACTTGTGGCAGGGCCACTCCTGATGATCTCATGGTGTGGAGGCACATTTGATAAGATGATGATGATGATAATTAATAATAATAATAATAATAATAATAATAATAATAATAATTTATTTATACCCCGCCCATCTGGCTGGGTTTCCCCAGCCACTCTGGACAGCTTCCAACAGAATATTAAAATACAATAGTCTATTAAACATTCCCTAAACAGAGCTGCCTTCAGATGTCTTCTAAAAGATGTAGTCTCACACACATTTGAAACCCACAGCATTTAGTCCTTGAGCCCGGAGATAACCCATGCAACTGGATGGCAGTTGGTGTTGCATGATCCCTGAGGCCAAGGCCTGTCAACAAACCTAGCTGCTATATTCTGCACAAAATGCAATTTCTGCATGCTCTTCAGAGGCAGTCCTTACATAAATGCATTACTAGTCCAGCCTAGAGGTTCCCAAAGCAAGTATCACCATGGCACAGAAGCTGATATGTCAACATTTATGTAGGTTGAACAACCAGATACTAAAGAGGTGGTTCACCAAGCTGGTTTCCTTACTATCACATTGTGATTAACCTAGGTCATTAACGAAGAATAAGTGTGATTATTTTCCTATTTCAAATAGTGGTTATTTACTGTTTAATCCCTATGTTGAAGCATTTAAAAGTGATGCAGGTTACATTTTATTCTAGCCAAAGTGTGAGAGTCCACCGTGTTTTTTGATGTTGCTTATCAGTTCAATGGGGTTAAGCCAGACTCCCACTAGGACCATGTATCTAAAAGAACACCCTGAACGCAATATTTTTGGGTCAAGAAATAGGATGCTGTTTATCTACAAGTTTTCCAGAACTAAAATAAAATAAAACACCCGTGTTGGCTTTTCTGTAAATATATAGGATTGTGAGAAGGTCTTGTTCATATGGCAATACTAGGCTTCATGTCTGGTTTTTAACTCTGTGTTACCTTGCTACCAAACCACATTGCCTCCTCAGTCATCTTTTAGCATGTGGGGATAAGGGCTGTTTCATCCATGGTCATTTCTCTTGCAACATTGCCAGCTGGTGACAGCTCTCTTTGCTGAAAGGTACTGCCTCCACCCCTTACCAAACACACCCATAATTTATTCAGCTAAACAATTGTGTTAGCTAGAATTAGAGCTAACAGAATGGGACTTCCCTCCTCGACTCCTGTTCTGTCCCCAAATCTGCTCCAGAGGGTTGGGGGAAATTCCAGAATAGATGCTCCAACAAGAATTTATTGATATGTATAGACTGATTTCACTAAGCTAAGTTAAGCTAAGCAGATATATAAGATTGAATGTTTAATTATTAAGATACAAAATTACAATCTCAATAATAAAGTTACAAAATAATAATAAGGAAGTCACGCAGGGGTGGAGGGAAGACACAGGGCAAGAAATAAGAAATGGATAAATGTTGCTACATAATGAAATGTGAAAATGTGAATTTACTAATATAATGTATATATATCATTATGTAAAGATTTCATATATGTATTGCAACATTAAATAAATAAATGAAGGAGGGGAAAAAATATATCCCAGAATAGATTTAGGGGGCATGCAGGGGGAGGAGAGGGAAATAGCATGCTATCATGCAAGGAGAAATCGTTGTGCTAATGGAATGGCTTGCTTCACGCTATGCTCAGTTTAGACAGTCTACATATATTACACATACATTAATACCCAAATAAACCACTCCATGTATTCTCTCTCCATGCGTGCACTTGATTAAACATATCAAATCAAAATAGACATGATATGGGAGATTCAAGAAGAAAGAAGAAGACGGAATGTCCAGGTTCAAAGGTCGTATGTCACTGAATACCAGTTGCTGAGGAGCAAGGAAGGAGAATTATTACCCTCACGTTTTGCTTCTGGGCTTTTCCAGAGGCATCTGGTTGGCTGCTGCGGGAGACAGGTTGCTAGACTAGATAGGCCTGTGGTCAGATCCAGCAGAGCTCTTCTTAGATTTGTAATCTCCCATGGTTTGTTTTTAAAGTTCAAAGTAGCTATGGTGTGGCCTTTGGATTAGGAATGCTAAATTACTCTTTGCCCTGTGCGCACAAAACACACAGATACTCACATTTACCAGCTCTTCCTTCTCTTTCTTTTGCTTCTTCCTCTTCTTCTCCCTTGGCACTAAAAATTTGTGGAAATGGATGGTCACAGAACATGGCTGAGGCAAGGTATCCAGAGGATATGCCTGTATACCTTGGGTTACCTGTTAAAGAATAGATATGGGGCACGACAAATAACACAGGATCAACACAATTTATTATTTATCAAGCACCTAATATGCACTAGGTGCAGTCCAGAAATAAAAAGCAAGTCCCTGCCCACAGGCTCACAATCTGAAAAGAACAAAACCCAATACCGCTGCTCTTAAGGGTTGGACTCAAAGTTCACAGTTGAATGGGCACAGGGAGTACCTGAATCGAAGTGGCAAAATCAATTGGGGAGGCTTTCCCATTGCCCACTTTAAACAGCTCTGTTCCCATTTGATGGCCCCACACTTATGCTGCCATTTACGTCTCGATACTTCTATGGATTTTAAGTTTAAAATTTGAAGTGTGAATCGGCCTTTAGTAATAGAAAGAGAGAAACATAGGGAGAAAGTTTGCTTGTTTGTGTTTGTTTTTTTGTGTGTGTGTGTAAGTGAGACTGAACAGTACAGATTGAGAGCAGACTGCCCTCTCTGGATTGGCTTCCTATTAAATTCATTTGGGATGAGCTAGAGATAGAAGCAGCAGATCCCTCTCGTGCTCAGCTGTTACAGCCATACCTCAGGAAAAGTCCAAAGAACTATCAATGGACTTTCTTGAGCAACAGATCAATACTGTGCTTCATATCAGCCAAGCTGTTATTCACGCCAAAGGCAGTTGTTTGGATGAAGGGAATGACTGAGTGCACAAGTTCACTGTATCATAGTCTACAGGTTTTTTAACTCCTCTAGATGCCTTCATTATTTATATGCAACAAATACAACAGCTTCAGCTGCTGTAGTGGTTTTCTCTCAACATTCATGGTAAGAGATATACTTTGTTTAGCTCTGTAGGGCCTGGACACATTTAATGTGCTTGTACCTGTAAGTTAATGTGTCATATATGTGTACAGAAATTACTTAACAAAAACATCAGTCAATTTAATCAGTCAGCATACAATACATTTTTATTATTTCTAGAGCTCTGAGAAGTGTGTGTATGTTTGCATGTACAGAGTGCATATGTGAATTCAACTTGGCAACACATGAATATAGATATCGCTTAGAAGAGACAGCTAACAGGGATATTAATGAGTGTTATATTTATTTATTTGTTCATTTATTTACATAATAATACAATCCCTTCATCCAAAATTCCCAGGGTGCGTTAAATAAAAATTATATATAACTTTGTAACCACAATGTTAACAAAAAGCACAGTGGGATTTCAAAGCAGCAGATACAACTAAGTCATCATCTCACCTGACCCTTCCAAAAATCTGGAGGAATAGATGCATCTTGACCAGCTGACGACAGCAGTATAATGTCAGTACAATAGGCACCTTGGAGGGGTGTTTGAAAGGCTCGGGGCTACCATCGAAAAGGCCCTCCCACAGTGCAAAACATCCCCACTGCTGATCAAGAACAATAGTTGCGCAGTGACCACATCCTGCTTGACTGTGAGCCTTCCATTCATAAGAGAGCACAACTGACAAGGTCATGATCCACATTAGCAAGAAATACAAATGAGTGCATGAGAGAAATTGGCTGGGGGTGTGTGCAGGAAAGCTATTTTTCTCCATATTCTGGTGATCATCCTTTCGGCATGGCCACTACCAACTTCCATGGGTGTGTCTGCAGGAAGACCAATGGTGACAGTTGCCACCCCGGGATGACCCCCAGATTCCCAGTGTGTTCATTTTCAGAAAGCCCATTTTTAGCATTTGTAGAACCCGAGATATGAGGCAAAACATGCAGTTAAGTAGTGCATGTCAACTTTTGAGCCCAATGTAATCTAGTGTAGTAGCCTGTTGGCGAGGGTGTTTTAGGGAACTGCAATATGGGAACTGTGAAGTTGTTTGCAGTATCAGTGCAATTAATTAAAGATTGCAGGGGGTCAAGGGAGACACAGACAGAACTGAGGGTTTCAGCAGCAGCAGAGGGTTTCCCCAGTCACTCTGGGCGGCTCCCAACAGAATATTAAAAACACATCAAACATTAAAAACTTCCCTAAACAGGGCTGCCTTCAGATGTCTTCTAAAAGTCAGATATTTGTTTATTTCCTTGGCATCTGATGGGAGGGCGTTCCACAGGGCAGGCACCACTACCGAGAAGGCCCTCTGTCTGGTTCCCTGTAACCTCACTTCTCGCAGTGAGGGAACCACCAGAAGGCCCTTGGCGCTGGACCTCAGTGTCCGGGCAGAATGATGGGGGTGGAGATGCTCCTTCAGGTATACTGGCTAAGGCTGTTTAGGGCTTTAGTGAGTGGAAAGACATGGTCTTGGTACCAGATCATGGGCAGCATGTGGGCAGCAGTCCTTGCCATTGAGAAACTATGAAGGCATAAGACTTGGAACACAACTTTCTCAGAAGATCTGCCTAGTGTTCTGAACCCCAGCATACCTGGCAGCAAGTCTCCACTGGTGCATACGGTCCCAAAAAGGAACAGTCCCATAGAGCTCCTGAAGCAGTCAAGTTGAGGCCTTGCATGTTGATTGCAGCTTCTGGGCTTGATGAGGCAGTAACCCTCACCAGCTGTGAGGCTACTGGAGCTGAGGAATCACACGCCTCTTCCCAGAGCTAATGAGCCACAGCTGGTCATCTAGGTTGTGGGCCCTTGCCTGCCTCCTAAAGCACTCCTCCCACTGCTCCCCACGCATCAGAGCTTGCCATGTTCAAGTACAGGCTTCCTCAACCTCAGCCCTCCAGATGTTTTTGGCCTGCAACTCCCATGGGAAGGACCAGTGAACAGGGATGATGGGAACTGTAGTCTCAAAACATCTGGAGGGCTGAGGTTGAGGAAGCCTGTTCAAGTAGATGGAGGCCCCTCTGGCTCTGGGTCCTGCTCCTCTGCTCCTGTGCACTGACCCCCATCCTTTCGCTGTCCTCTGTCACCCCACGAGTACTTTCTATGCTCCCAACCTCCCCTTCTCCATCACCAGCTTCCCTTGGTGTGTACCAGCTGTGGCTACATCCCTCACTGGGATCCTCTTCCTCTTCCTCATTGTCCTGCTAGTTCATAACACCTAGATCTGCTATGATTCAGTCATGAGATCAACCAGAGTGTAGTCCTGTCTTCCAATGCCAGGTATGTTTGTTTATTTGGAAAGCCCCTTTCTCCTAGACTATTTTATTTATTGCAGGGGCCCACCTCTCCTCCTGCCTCAATGTGTAGTGAAACAAAATGTGTGATACAACATATTTGTATCCTGCCCCAATCCACATAGCAGGCATCCCATTAAATGAAGGAAGGATGTGACATGCTGAGCATACGGACGCCCTGTCATTTATTTATTACTTGTTATTAAGGAAAGAGGAGAAAAAAGTTATTTTCCATGACACCCATGTATCTCCAGCAAAGTCTGTTTCCAGCCTGAAAGTTCACCAGTGTAGAGGACAGATATGGCCTGGCCACTGTTATCAATGCACTGTCAACCTCTAGGCCAGGGGTATGACCTCATCGATAACTTTCTAGGGGCTGCGTGATGGGCAGGACCAAGGGGAAAGTGGGTGGAGCAACATTTGCAACTCACCTTTATACAGTCGGCGGAAGTCAGAGGTAGTTCTGCATGCACACCTCTTCCTACAGGCAAGTAAGAGGTAGTTTTGTGGTTCAAGAAGGCATTTCAGGAAGGCAAAAGCACTTGAGGAATGTGTGGAGTGAGGCTGGTAAGGTATGGGGAGAGTACCAATGTCCAGACCAAGAAACCAGAAGCATTTGGGCCCCAGGCCTGAGGTTCCCCACTAACACTGTAGGTAAAACTACTGCAATGTGTTGCATGTGCCATTGCCTCTGGAGACTTCTTGGAAACGAACCTGTACAACATAGTTTGTCAGTTCTCTGTTTCATAAATTTCTTTGGGGCCTAAGTTACTAAACGATAGCTGCTTGGCACATGAGCCTGCTTGGACATTGAATTCATTATTTGAGATCTTAATCTGGGTCTCACAAAGAGGCCAGGGAAAGACCCCTTTTTGTTCCGGTACCCCATGCTCCCCTGATGCTAACTGCAATGCCATCCCAGCACTTGGCAAAGGCATTTTTGAAATTCACTCAGGCATAATGCAGCCTTGAGTGCTTTGTGTCACTTGAATTGCCACAAGAGACTTACTGAAGGCTGGCACCCAGAGTTTTAAAAAATAAATAAATCCCGAAGTGGCAAGTATACATTTTGGCCCATAGAGCTGTGAAAAGCCACCATGACTTTGGGTCACTACAGTGGTACCTCGGGTTAAGTACTTAATTCGTTCCGGAGGTCCGTACTTAACTTGAAACTGTTCTTAACCTGAAGCACCACTTTAGCTAATGGGGCCTCCTGCTGCTGCTGCGCAGCCAGAGCACGATTCTGTTCTCATCCTGAAGCAAAGTTCTTAACCTGAAGCACTATTTCTGGGTTAGCGGAGTCTGTAACCTGAAGCGTATGTAACCTGAAGCATATGTAACCCGAGGTACCACTGTACAAGAGTGAACCCCCTCTCCTTATGCTCCTTATGGCTGACAGAGGGATATGTGCCGCTGTCCCAGGTGGAGGTGGGGGGAGATGTGGGACAGTTTGGGATTGGAAGGCTGACCACTTCTCTGCTACAGCGTAGGATTTGGTGGCTGATGACTAGGGTTAATACCTTGGCCATAGATGGCCATCGATGAGGTTTTTATTGGGGTTGATGGAGCCTAGATTAGATTTGGTCTCAGCCTCAGATTGCCGGTGTTGTAGTATATGGACCAAGAGAATTTTGGAGACTGGTAATTCTTGTGAGTGTGCATGTGTATAAGGGTAGCGGAATGTGTGTGGATGTAGGTTGATTGAGGGACATGTGTGTTGGTGGGTAGGCATTTTTGTGGGTATTGAGTGTGTGGAACTCTTAGGGATTTTGATTTCTTTATCTCTTTTATGTATGTTATTTAATTCTTAATGCTTTATATATTGTATGTAACTCCACTGGTTTTATTCTGTAAACAGCTTTGAATTTTTTTCTGATGAAAAGTAGTATATAGCTAACCAAATGAATTCAACCAAATTTGTTCTCTTGTCTCTATTGGGCACCTTTCCTTTTTTAATTCCTATGACTTTTAAAAAGCCATGGGTGGAGGGGGGAGGTTTGGTGTAAGATGCACCTTAAGGAAAAAGAACCACGTGCCCCCACTGTCCTATGCTAGAAGAATCCTGGCAAACACAGAAACTACTCTGAAAGCATGTAATCAGTTAAAGCTTGTAAGCATTTAAACACCATTTGAGGGCTGGGCAAGGAGAGTGATGAAAGAGAAGCCTTCATAGAAAGAAAAGGGTATGCACAATGCATAGCCTCATGGATTGCATCTCCCAGCCAGCTCTAAAAAGCCGTTCAATTGGCTGTACGTGTCCAGGATGTTTTGGACTAGCCTTTCAGGAAGCACAACCTCCAAAGCTGCAAGGACAAACACTTTTAAAATTCCACTGGGCAAGCAAGCCTCAAGTCGCTTGTTCGATTGTGGCCCCTAACTCCAAATATACTTTGAACTGAAATGCATTTCCAAAGAGAATAGCCAAATTATTATGCATGGAAAGACTGTTTTTACCATTAAACAGCTGAGTGGGACTCACCACCGCCACAGCTTAAGAGGCCTCATTGAGGCACTGGGACACCACTGCTGCTGCTGCACTGTGAGTTGGGGAAGGCCGCTCCCTCCTCAGGCTGATTCCACCTGGCCCAGGGGGCGGGGCCCAGACTGACTCACCACCGCCACAGCTTAAGAGGCCTCATGAGGCACTGGGACACCGCGGCTGCTGCTGCACCGTGGGGGTTGAGGAAGGCCGCTCCCTCCTGTAGGCCCATTCCACCAGGCCTAGGGGGCGGGGCCCACACTCGCCACCGCTACAGTTTTAAGGACACTGGTGTTGCTGCAGCAAATGTTAAAAATGTTTTTATATATTTTAAAGTGTTTTAAAGGGGTTTTTACTTTTTACTTTGTTGTACCACCGTGAACGGTGGTCTGTATACATGTATTTTTATTTTCTTCCGTTTTATGTTGGTTTGGGGTTGGATAGTGAGTGGGGTGGGGATTTGTTTTGTTGGTACAATTGTTTTTGGTTTGATTTGTTTTTCTATTTTGTAAATGGAGGTTGGTTTGAGGCTTGGGATTGCTACCGTAGTGGGGCGAGGGAGGTATGGCGGTGGGGGCAGATGTCATAGGCGAAGGGGATCGAGATACGGATATGCTTGTACCCCTTCCAATCTGCGCCCCATCCCGAGGGACAAAGGTAGGGTGAGCAAGGATTACTCACCTCCGTCACTGGTGTTGTGCAATGCCAGGTCTATAGGCAACAAAACCGCCACTCTGCGAGACTTCTTCAACTCGCAGGGGGTTGACCTGGCTTGTGTGACGGAGACCTGGGTGCGCGAAGGGGAAACTGTTACCTTACGACAGATGGCGCCCCCGGGTTTCTCCGTCCTCCACCAGTCGCGGACTGTGGGCCGGGGGGGGTGGCATTATTAATCCGGGAAGATTGTTCTTTCAGGGCTCTACCATCGCCATCAATCCCCGGCATTGAATGTGTTGGCCTAGTGTGGGGCTCCGAGGTGAGCTTGGCTGTCTGACTGGTGTACCGGCCACCTAGTGCACCAGCAGCCACCCTGTCAGGCCTGCTGGAGGCGGTGGCCGGCTGGGCCTTGGAGTTCCCTAACCTATTGGTATTGGGGGACTTCAACATCCATGCTGATGCCATTCCCTCCTCACAGGCTCTGGACCTGGTGTCTTCCATGGCGACACTAGGGCTCTCCCAGTTTGTTTCGGGCCCCACACATCAAGCAGGCCACACGCTGGATTTGATCTTTGGCGCCGGTATAGATGTGATCATGTCTCCTTCGATGAAGGTGCCATGGTCTGATCACTACGCTCTGAAAGCCAGGGTTGATTTTCCATCCCCACCCTGCTTAGGTGGCGAGCCAATTTGGGCTCGCCCGCAGAGGCTGATGGACCCTGATAGATTCCGTCAGGCCTTGCGGGACCTTGCTCCCGCTGGCAACTCATTGACTGAGCTTGTTGATGGCTGGAATATCCAGCTCCTAGCAGCCATCGATGAGATCGCACCTAGGCGCCCTCTGCGACCCCGCAGAAACCGGGCTCCCTGGTTTACCGAGGAGCTTTGGAAAATGAAGCGGGACCTCAGACGGCTAGAGCGAGTATGGCGGGGTGCCCGTGATGGGGCCTCAAGAACATCTTATAGGGTTTTTATGAAAACCTACGAAATGGCAGTGAAGGCCGCTAAGAAGTCCTACTTCTCGGCCTCCATTGCCTCCGCTAGCTCTCGCCCGGCGCAATTATTTAGTATAATTAGGTCTTTAACGTCCCTTGAAGGACAGCCAAATTTAAATAACAATTTGACACACAGCTGTGAGGCATTTGCGAGCTTTTTTGCGGAGAAGGTCCTGTTGCTCCGCCATGACCTCCCTGCCAATTTGGATACAATAAAGGAACTGGAGGCTCCTCGACTGTCCTTGGGTCCAGTATTGGACCACTTTGACCGGATATCCCCAGCCGATGTGGACAGACTCCTCCGAGCTGGAAAGCCCACCACCTGTCCTCTTGACCCGTGCCCGTCTTGGCTGATTAGAGCGTGTCCAGACGAGGTGCAGGCCCCCCTGGGTGATATCATCAATTTGTCCCTTGGCACCGGGATATTCCCAGGGGAACTGAAGGAGGCAGTGGTGCGTCCGCTCTTAAAGAAAACATCATTAGATCCCTTAGATCTATCCAATTACCGCCCGGTTTCGAATCTTCTATTCCTGGGTAAGGTGATTGAGAGAGCGGTTGCTGAACAGCTTGGTAGGTTTCTGGATGAAACATCGGCTCTCGATCCATTCCAGTCCGGCTTCCGCGCTGGTCATGGGACCGAGACGGCTCTGGTCGCCCTAACAGATGATCTCCGCAGGCAGCTGGATCGAGGCGGGTCGGGGCTGCTGATTCTTCTAGACCTGTCAGCAGCTTTCAACATGGTCGATCACGAACTCCTAGACCACCGCCTTGCCGACGTGGGGATCCAGGGCACAGTCCTCCAATGGCTGCGCTCGTTTCTCTCTGGTCGGGGACAGAGGGTGGCGCTTGGGGGGGAATTGTCATCGCGCCACTCCTTGGTATGTGGAGTGCCTCAGGGTGCGATTCTCTCCCCGATGCTTTTTAACACCTTTATGCGCCCCCTCGCCCAGCTTGTCCGGAGTTTTGGGCTGGGTTGCCATCAGTATGCCGATGACACCCAACTCTATCTGTTGATGGATGGCCATCCTGACTCGGCCCCAGACACACTGACCAGATGTCTGGAAGCTGTGGCTGGATGGTTACGTGGGAGCCGGTTGAAGTTAAATCCTTCGAAGACAGAGGTCCTCTGGCTGGGACGGAGCAATATGGGATTGAGGGGGCAACTCCCATCTCTTGCGGGGGTGCAATTAGTGCCAGCATTGTCCGTTAAGAGTTTGGTGTAATCTTCGATACCTCCCTCTCTATGGAGGCGCAGATTACAGCTATAACAAAGGCGGCATTTTTTCATCTCCGCCAAGCTAAGCAGTTGGCTCCTTATCTCTCTCGCCCTGACCTAGCCACTGTGATCCACGCGACGGTCACCTCCAGACTGGATTATTGTAACTCGCTCTACGTGGGGCTGCCCTTGAGACTGACCCAGAAACTCCAGCGGGTGCAGAATGCCGCGGCGAGACTCCTTATGGGGTCTTCGCTGCGAGATCATATTCATCCGGTACTATACCAGCTGCACTGGCTCCCGGTGGAGTACAGGATCAGGTTTAAGGTGCTGGTTTTAACCTTTAAAGCCCTATACGGCCTAGGACCCTCGTACCTACGGGACCGCCTCTCCTGGTATGTCCCACAGAGAAATTTACGGTCTGCAATTAAAATCACCCTGAAGATCCCAGGCCACAGAGAGGTTAGGCTGGCCTCAACTAGAGCCAGGGCTTTCTCGGCCGCGGCTCCAATCTGGTGGAACGCTCTGTCACAAGAGACTAGGGCCCTGCGGGACCTGACATCTTTCCGCAGGGCCTGCAAGACAGAGCTGTTCCACCAGGCCTTTGGTCAGGGCGCAGCCTGACCCGCTCCTCTGGCAATCTGCACAGAATTTTGCTTAATGGTTGCCATCAATTTGATTTTAATTAATTTTATAATGAATGTTTTTAGAATGTTGGATTATTTTGATTGTTGTTAGCCGCCCTGAGCCCAGCTTCGGCTGGGGAGGGCGGGATATAAATAAAATTATTATTATTATTATTATTATTATTATTATTATTATTATTATTATTATTATTATTTTGCCCCTTGCTCTCCCCTCATCACTGCGTTCCCTTCACCACAGCATCCTCTTTTCCCAAATGCTTTCTACCAAAGCCTTGAAAAAGCTGTCTCAAACAGGGACGATATTCACAGTTCTAGAGCATCTCAGCCGCCAATGAAGAGCTGTGGAACTGGTGTGGTTGAATAGCTGGAGGGTACACGGAAAAAAAAACAGCAGTGTGTCTCCATACAAGGTCATGAGGTACACATGACATATTTGCTGATTCCAGAAGGATGAAGGCTGATAATTATGAGTGATTCCCATGTCACTCACTGGTATATCTGCTGAAAGAACTGGGATTGGACCACTGGCACGTTCTACTGAAGTTTGGGAGACTTAGGCCACGGAGAGCAATCTGTACAATGTCCTTCCTTCTCAAAGAATGTGAACAGAATTTTAGCCAGACCTGTCAAGTCATCCTGCTTAGATTGTTGTATCAAAATCGGATTAGAGTTCTACCATCAGCAGGCAATGCAAGAAGATACACAATTAAAAATAAATGTTTCCCTGCAACCCCCCCCAAAAGAGGCACTTATTTGCAGCTGCTTGAAACAAAACTCTCCTTGTTCAAAAACACATGCCGAGCAGTTAACAGGCTGTCGTGAATAACAGGATTTTATTACCGCAGCCACAAAGTTCTCAGGGATTCACATGTAACTCTTTCCATCACCAGAGTGCTCTCCAGATTTTTACTGGGAGGGTTTAAAAGAAAAGGGGGGGGAAGACAAAGTAGTTTATATTTCGGACGTGGTCCAAAGGTATGGACAAGGGTATGGACAAAAAGGTATAAATATTTATACTTCAAATTTTTTATTATAAAAAAAATATTCTTTAATTTTTTTTGCTTAAGTCTAGGATGAATGCCTACTGTACAGGTTGCAAATTAAGTACAATTATTTTTCTCTTCTGCACTTGAATATAACTCACAGCTAAAGTCATTTAAAGGGGTTAACATCAACCTTAATTAAATATTAAAGTGTGCCTGTACCTGCTGCTATTGTTGCCCTTAGAATAAGATATAACCTATTTTTGACAAGTTTTCATCTTTCTCTGTGGAAGACGCTACATGAAACCAAATCAGTGGCAAAGAGGAGGGTAATGAATAATCTATTTCATATTCCAACAGTACCCAGAGCTCTGAGTGGAAAAATATTCAGTCAGATGATAGCGTGAAGCTGCTGAGGTACCACATGACGCAGCTAATGTTTAAATAATAATAATAATAATAATAAAAACCGCGATAAACAAATCATTAGCCCTTAACATTTGTTTAATGCAATTTGTTAATGAACGTAATGGTGGGGACTAATAATGAAAGAAAATAAAAACGTCTAAACAGGCGCCAAGCTGCCAGTGATGCTCAATTATTTCCTTGTCAAGTTTTTATGATTTAATGAGCTCCTCTGGGACTGACGGCTGTCAGTCAGTCGTGACTTTTTGACACCATTACAACTTCAAATACAGCAGCAGGCAGGCTGTTTTCCTCGGATTTGAAATACTGAAATGATCTGACAGGTTTAAAGAAAAGATGTGCAAAAGGGGGGGAAGAGAAAGAGAGGGGAGACACACACAGTTGCTTTTTTTTTGTGGGGCAGACAATCTCGGGATGCTGTTTGGTAATGAAAACCCAATCATTGAGGTCATTATCTGATGAGGTTTTTTTTTTTTTAGGAACTGGCAGGGTTTTTTTTTCTTTATTTCTTTACTTAATGATAACCCTCAATGGGTTTGCCCCGCATGGGATGGTCAGAGCCGCACAATTTTGTTCACCATTAATTTCAGCCTTTGAAGCTCTGTGCTCTGAAGCAGCAGCAAAGAAAACCCCCCACCAAGCTGGCTGCAAAATAAGACAATCCAGCCTGCCTTAAACAGAATACCAAATGGCCTTCTATCCCAGAGATGGGAACTGACGTCAGTCAGGCTACATTTTTCTGATATTTTTTCCCAAAACGTAGAGCATTTAAAAACTCTTTAAAACTTAAGCGTCTTTAATTAAACTGTGTTTGATTCTGCATCAGTGCAGAATTAGTCTGGTGCTTCTGCATAGTGGAACTGTTTAGCAAATATGAATTTTACACACTGTAGAAGAGCATGTTAATGTGCGTGCCTTTAATTCGTCGTCATTCAATAAAGGCTTCGCAGTGTTAGAACATTTTGTTTTTTGATGGTTACATTTGGATGCATTTGATTCATTCACCGACTTGCTACAGATGTGACAAATGAGTTCAGTGGGAGTCAGAACCTGTGTTGTGATGGGGATGGCAGGGGTAATTCGCCTACCTGTAGGCATCTAATTGTTCAGGTACTGCACTGTTGATTTGGCTGGTGTAAGCCTCACGCTAAGGCTAAGAATTCCTTTGGGGTGGGTGGGGGAATGAGCAGCATTCCATGTCAACAAATGGGAAACTACTATAGCCACCACGTGGTCATCTCAGGACCACAAGTCAACTAAACTGAGGCTTATTCTGAACATTGGAGTTCTTTTCCTGCCGCAAGATGGTTCCTATGGTTATTACATGTCAAAGCGGCTGAATTCAGTGTCTAGCCAAACTATCTGCTATCTAATAGTAAATACATAGAAGGCAACTTAGGAGCTGGTCCCTTCATGACTATATAGGTGGCCACTAAGCTCGCCTCTGGCAGCTAGAGATAGGTCATGCATATGAAGACACCCTGATGGCAGTGAGAATTTCTAAATGGACACTATGGTGGGAAAATAGATACCCATGTATACACCAGTCCATCATCTATAAACCAGATTGTGTGAACCACTGCCTGCATACATACTTGGTCACGTTACAAGCCTGGTAGAAACCCTACGTATTCTTCAGAACTGTTCCGGGGGTTGCTGTTTGTAAGAACTTCAGGAAAAGGACAGAGCATCGACTAAGTATTCTAAAGCATATGCAAAATACAGCAGCCCTATGAAGCTACACGCTGGATCATCAGATCATCAAAGTATGTGGATGTCATTGTGACAGACCCCTTTTATGTAGCCAGAAAGAAGAAACTGCAGTGTAGGAAAGAATGTGATATGGAAATCATTGTGAATTTTAGAATTAAGGCATACAGTGGTTCATTTGGCATCTTTCAGCGGGGCTTGCTGAGGTGAGACATTGTATTTCATAGTTGGATTTTTGGAATATTGGGGAAGAGAATCTCAGTATTATGGTGGCTAGGGAGGCTGGAACAGGAGGCAAGTCGGCATTATGCAGATTTTTACCACTGGCATTAATGGCAAATAAATGAAAAACAACAACAAAGAACCAGTAAACTAACAGAATTTAATTAATTTTTCCTTTGAGGTTTATATTTACAGTAGTTGTTAGAAGAAACAAAGTATTTATGAAAATGCACATCTTCTGACCTGCTTTGATACATACTTTTAACACTGGTAGGCTTCTCCCTCATCCCCATTTACCCAGCTCCCATGAACTCAGTCTCTCCGTGTTATTAAGATGGTAAAGGCTATAGTTCTGTTTACACAACTTAAATGATTTATCTGAAGACATGCATGCCCTAACCTTTTTCAATAAACAGCATTTCTCTTGTGAATCTCCTCATCATGAATTTCTTTACTACGCTATACAGGTCTGATTTGAGTCGGCTACATCAGCTTAGATTGCATGCAGTTCTTTGTGTCTGGACAGTAAACAGGTTTAGGGCCAAATTCCATCCCTGGGTGTTTGAACAGGGATACCATGGAAGTCAATAAAGATTCAGTGTTCCTTAGAATACCAGCCAGGATAAAGCTACAAAATTCTTACAACCTTCAAGAGATTGCCTGTGTCCCTCAACTATTTTATGGTTTAGTCTGTTCCCTAAGGGTTCATAATTTCTGGTTCCATAATCTGTGCAAGTGACTCCAATTAATGCACTTCAAAAGGTCTTATGAAAATCTTTTGCTCTCATCTCCGGGCAAATGGATGATAAAATTGTAATAATTGTTATTATTAAGCAACTGCATCCTCTTCCTTTTGCATACACAGGTAATAGAAGGAGCATGTTAGACACAATGTTTTTATAGCTAAAAGTGGCTATGCTGTGGTTTCTAAGTGGCAAGCATTTAGTTATCTGTCTAGTGAAAGGGAACACCAGAAAATGGAATGGCATGGACATCAGATTTTCTGGGCTACCTTCAGATGCATTTAAGAATGGACCCAGACACCTCCAAGTCCAGGATTAGCTCCACAACCGAAGTCCAGCCTTCCTCATCTCCCCACCCTTTCCCTTCTTTACCTAGATGCAATGGTGCAGAGATAGCTCACAGTGTGCTGCAGTATGGTCCTAGGAGATTCTGCAAGCACATGGGTAGTTTTTAAGGAATTATAGGAACTATGGGAAATGTAATTTACAAGTTTCTCAAATTTGAGGGACATTGGCAGGGCTCCCCCCGCCCCAGCCAGAGCTCAGCTCCAGCACCTCTCAGGTGGGCACCATTGCCATTCTAAGACAAGGAAGAAGTTCATGGTGAGTCCCAGCACCTATTTTTCTAGAAAAATAGCACTGGACATTGGGAACCATAATTCCTGTTGACTCTGGATGCTGCAGTACAGCAGTTAGGGCCTAAGGGATGCTTTATTGCAGCAGAGACGGTTTCAGGGTGACAGGACGGGTGCAGCAGCACTGGCCGCCACTCTGCAGGAGGCGCCACAACAATGCTGCAGAAGGGAACATGAGAGGCAGGGCGGCACCAAATTTTAGCATCACACAGGGCACCCATGAAATTTGAGAGCCCAAAGCCTGCCACTGACTACAGAGCCCACTTTAAGTCCTGGCACAGTCTACACGTCCAGGTAAAAAGGGACAGTGGTGGGAAAGTGTTCGTGTTGGGTCCCACAATAAGGGTCAAACATACACTGGATCCAATTTGGGGCCCATATTATTTTGCCAAATAAAGGTAAAGGGACCCCTGACCATTAGGTCCAGTCGTGACCGACTCTGGGGATGCGGCGCTCATCTCACTTTATTGGCCGAGGGAGCCGGCGTACAGCTTCCGGGTCATGTGGCCAGCATGACTAAGCCGCTTCTGGCGAACCAGAGCAGCACACGGAAACGCCATTTACCTTCCTGCCAGAGTGGTACCTATTTATCTACTTGCACTTTGACGTGCTTTCAAACTGCTAGGTTGGCAGGAGCAGGGACCGAGCAATGGGAGCTCACCCCGTTGCGGGGATTCAAACCACTGACCTTCTGATCGGCAAGTCCTAGGCTCTGTGGTTTAACCCACAGCGCCACCTGCACCCCGTTTTTGCCAAATAGGGCAATTCCACTTGCGTCCAGTATGGACACGTGTCTACTCATCATGGAAGACTGCGTCATAAATGACATTTTGAAGGGATAACGACACAGGAATGTGGGAATTGAAAGAAATACGTGTTTTCAAGTAATCGTCTTAATACACATCCCAGGGGACCAAAATTGGGTATAACTTTCTACAACCTGTTTACTATGCCATCAACCTCTATTTGTTGCACAAAGGGTGTAAGGAAGAGGGTAGAAGGGATGACAAGAACTTGATTCATGGTGTCTAAATATATTATTATTATTATTACTATTATTATTATTATTATTAATGTGTGGTAAGCTGGGCCAGAGAAGGGAGAGCACAAGCAATAGCTGCTTAAACAATGTCAAACTGAAGTGCATCATCCTTCTCTTGGACATACAGAAAAAGGTCAACTGGCTATTTTCTTGCCACCCCTATGTGAGTAGATATACTCCTGTTTGAGCATTTCAGCTAAGTCCGTATTTGTTTAAATGAAATGGAAGTATGTATGCAATTCATTCTAGATATTTCTTGCACACAGAATTCATTCAAAATATTACTTGCACACAATCTCACCATATTTATTCTTGCATGATACTTCAGATTTTAAATCTCATTATTATGTTGAATCTAAATCCAGAAAACTGAGAAGTGACTCAGAAAGGATCTCTATGTAACTGCTAGCCAGTCTTTTCTTGCTTTGGAATCTGCATTCATTAAAAGCACAATATTGGAAAGCAACATTATCAGCATGACAACAACACAGTCATAGGGCAACACTGCAAAATAAATTCATCTGACAATCCAGGACTTAGTGGAAATGAATATATATACATGGTCTGTAAATAAAGTTTGAAAGAAATAAGAAAAACTATCACATTTGAATACTAGGTTCACAGTGGACAGTAAGCCATCCTGTCAAAAAGACAATATGTTTATTAGAAGCAATGACTCCTCTGGCTTTGCTGGGTTACATTTGTGATTGTTATTCAAGCCTGAGTATGTCACACTATGTTTTTTTAAAATTCTGTTTGCTCCTATTCCAAGATCCTAAGAGGGATTTTCTTGCCAGAGATCTAATACCAACTCAAGCCAAGTCGAGTGTTTAAATGCTTGCAAGTATCAGCATTAAAAATCTGGCATGGAATTTAATAAGTTGCTTACACATGAGGTCTTGTATACTAACAATATGTTCATTGCATATGCTAATATAGGAAAACCGAAACAGTCATACTATGACATAAAACAAAAAAAAATATCAAATGCACATGCAGCCAGTAAGACAAAATATGCTTATGCTACTTGCACCAGAGTTGAACCGCAGGCTTTGAGAGGGAGAACCTTTCAGTGCAAGAGAATGATTCATGTGACCACTTTGTCTTAATTACTCTGAAGCAGTTTGTTGCTGGTCAGTGAAGAACAAAGATATCAGTGTCCCCTGACAGAAAAATAAATAATCATCAGGACTGCAAAGATGACGATGATCCCCAAGATAACTAACAAAATCCGGTTTTGAATGATCCTAAGGGAATAAAAAGAAAAGAAAGTGGTGAAAGAGAATAAGACAATAAAAGCGCAATGTAAAGCACCTAACTTTTCTTTTCCATGTGAGTAACCCATGGAATACAGCTATCTAGATTCTAAAACTATTGTCTGTACTGATCTTGATTGTTATTTGTGTCACTGAGAGCCAAACTAGATGTGACTTTAGCATTGTGTGCCTGTTTTTTTTAAGGTAAGTATGGGGGAAGCTTTAACCCTCTCACAGTCCAAATCTGAGATGTCCATATCTGCTTTTTTTTTCAAGCTATGCAATGGCTGAACACATGTAATGATGTAATGTTTAGTTTGTCCCTCACTTCCTGTAGCTGAAAGCATTTGCTAAGGGGCTGGGCCTTCTAACATTTATGTGTACATTAAATTAATATCTGAATGTTTGTTTTTATTTTATAATTTAACTAAATGTCTAAAACCTGCTAAACGGAACATTTAAAACAAGCCTGATGGCAATTCATACTGGAAAGGAGCTTGCCACATAAAGTTTTATCCAACTAAGTCATACTCAGAGTAGACTCCCTGGAATGAATGGATTTCATTTTCATTGCATCTACCCTGAGAATATTTAAGTGGATACAACCCACAATAACCCAAGCAAGCCATTATGGAGGTTTTCAAATAATTTTATTTTGGTTTCTTAATTCCAGAGAGAAACAGTCGCTAATTTGTGCATTAAAGTGAAAGATTTCAAGGGTAGGGAACTTGTTGGCAAGGTACTTACTTGAACCAAATACCAAGGGAGAAATATAAAAGATAGTGATGAAGAAAAAGGATGCTACATAGAAGGACATGTCAAACTATGACTCTTATGTTCTAAAACCTTTCTTTGCCTCACTTGCATAGATTCACTTATGGTAATCAGGCAAATGCTACATTCCTGTGTACTGAACAGATAGAAATGAGTAAGGGTAACACACCACTTGTGGAAATGAACCTCTTGTTTCATCAGCATACAAACTATCAGTCGTCAGTCTGAATGACACCTATCTGTACAGAACTATTAAAAATGAGTATTTTTTTTTTTTTTTAAGAAAAGGCCTGAGCTTCATTCCAGGGAAACATTTATCCGGGCTCTTGCGGAATATTGACCTTTACATGGCAGGAACATATTTGCAGTATAGCATCGTTAAAAACAGATTGACAGCCCCCTCTCCACCAAAAAACAACAACAACGCCACCCCAAAAAACCAACTGAAATTTCAATCTTGTTTGTAAAAAGATGGAAAATAAAACCATAAACACTATTCAAACAAAGAAACAATGGATGGTGGAAGGAAAAACAATAGGCTGAGCTCATAGTAAGGTGGGATGTTTGTTTGCCATACATTACAAACAGGCATCTTTGTACATATGAGAGTTTCATGGTTAAATAAATAATATCATACTAGTTGTGTCTGGTTGCATAGGCAAGTGTAAGTGCGGAAGGATGCAGTTTTGAACCAACTTCAGATCCCTCCCTCCTTTTTCACAATGCCAGCCACTGCTACAACATTCACCTTTAAAAAAAAGAAAAGTAAATGGATGGATGAAAACTGTCACATCAGACAAACACACTCCCCTGTGACACTTTAAAAGGACTAGCTCTCTATCCTCCTGACAGGTTACAAAATGATCACATTTGCTGACACGTCTTCCGCAAAACTGCTTTAGTGCTTGTGTCCACTTTGCTAGCAGGAGATGAATGGCCTGCATTGTCCTCATTTATCACTTAAAGCTGAACTAAGATCTGTCTCGTTTATTTTTCCCTTCCTCACTAGAAAGGATAAAGCGCAGCATTAATTCTCCCACGATGACAGCTAATTCAAACTTAACAGGCAATATTTACTCTGCCAAAGGGAGCGGACTACTCTGTCTCTCTTGGAGAGGAAAAATGTTTAATGGTCTAACAAACTAAAGCTAATTAAAGAGGCTTCTGCTTCTTATTAGTTTGCAGTGCAGATTAACACCTGAACTTTCAACCACTCTCTCTTTCTTTCTTTCCCTCTTCTTTTGGGGCATTTTCTAGCAAAACAACACCTGATAGCAAACTGTTTGCCCAAATGAATGCATGAAAAGCAGAGTGCATATTTACTCAGTCACCCTCAGTGATCCTGAAAAGAAACTCAGGAAAATTGAAATTCAGCAGAGAAACAGATTAAAAAGCATGAAAACTCTTTAAAAATTCAGCCTTAAGTAACATACAGTAATATTCCTCTAATATGACTGTGCTGACAACCATTTTATTTGTGGGATGAAGGCCCCAAGGCATCCATGATGCTAATTTACAAAGGATTAACTGTGGATGGAACTTGCTCAGTCGAACACATAGTTAGGCAAATGCATACATCTAACACACTGAATCGTTAAGCCATCGCCTCATATCTGACCTAGTTAGTGTCTCATCACACCCAAATTACAGTGAGAAAAAAAGAATAAATAAAATGAGTCCTCCAAATGTTTCATTTCTAATTCTCTGGCTGCACACTTGATTGGAAGATTACTTAATCTGCAAACTCGTCTCTAAAATCCTCATCAGGAAAAGAGGAAGCAGTACAGACCCCCACCTGTATCTGCTAATTAAATGTTCCATTAAAGTACGAATGTAGGATATGCATATCAAAGTTCAACTTCTAGGAATCTGAATTAGCTTGCCCACTGCAGCAAAAGAATACAATATTGAACAGAACAAATTAATCATGAAATAGGAAGGATGTTATCAACATGCTCCTCTGCAGAATTATTACCCTGTTTCATATTAAACCCTAAAATAAACATGTTCTTTAAATCTCGGCAAAAGTTACGTTGAGTCTGTAGCGTTTCAGGCAGGGGAGCAGAGCAAGGAAAACTTCAGAATGAGTTTCTGAAGCAGCAGAGCTCCACTTTGAAGGGTGATAGGATGGAATGGTACATAAAGAACTTGGATTCTGGTGTCAATACATTTCAGATCTCAAGTCAACAATCCAGGGCGCTAAAAGAAAGAATGAAGAAAGAGGGCTGGGGGCTGGGTGGGATTTCAGCAATATTCTGTAATCAAACCAGCTCACAGTGGCAGAACAATGGTTGGCATTGGCAGGACCCATCTGTAAAGAGGCCTCTAGTACTGTCACAGCCAGACACTGCCAGTGGGTATTGCTCCAGGCAAAGCAGCAAGGAATTTCAAGCGGTGGGAGGGAAAGGAGGAAAGTGGGGTTCAGCATCTTCTGCAAAAAGCCACATGGCTAACTCACCAACAAAAACACAAATGATATTTGTAACTTTGGATTCTTTTTACCTAAAAAATTCAGTTCAATCTTCCAGAGAGGCAACCCAGCGCCTCCTTTGAAAATGCAAAGCATGTTTACAGGGTAAATAATTTAAGAAATAATATATACTTGAAAGGAGACACCCACTGAAACATCCATGGCTAAAGTGCCTGAAGGCAAAAACTTGTGCATTTGCATGCTGCATTTTATTAAGTTAGCACACTGTAGCTTTAAAAGAATGCATGGCCAAATTAAAAGGAATGTGTGACTAAAACATCAAGGATGCTTCCAGTTTGCATTATGAATCACAGCGTTGCTGATATTAAGACGAATTAACTGTTTATTCGATGCAGTCTGTGGACCCAATTTACAGAAGTTTTTGCCCACAAATCTATATGTTGTTGTAAGAATAAGATGGGGCTGGACGAGGCATTTAGAATCTCCCCTTTTCATTGTGGTAACAACTCTGTTCATGGAGGGCTGGAGATCATACATTAAGTTCTATGTGCAAATGTGTCAGGAGAGATGGATGGAACACCTTGCACGGGGAGAGAAAAAAAGTGAGCTTCTGAACCGGCCCTTCGTTGTGAAAGTCTATTGTAAATAACTGCTGGGTTTTTACCCTTCAACTAAAGTGGGATTCTCACACGGACATCTTGATTTAAAGGATTCTGTGAATCTCTGAATCAATCACAGATCCACAGCCAGAATCGCATGCAGTTCCATAAGGTTTATAAGTTCCACAGTATTACACATGATTGCACAACACAACATGAATAGTTATGGCTGAGCCAGTACTCCTGAAAAAAGAAATGTCTGCATAGAATCATATTCAAATTTAGTATTTACACAGGACTTTAATGCACAAAGGATTTCCCACTATTTAATGGATTGGAAAAGCTGAGACAGTACAGTCATACCTCATGTTACGTTTGCTTCATGATACGTTTCTTCAGGTTGCGTCCCGTGGCGACCCGGAAGTACCGGAAAGGGTTACTTCCAGGTTTTGCCGCTTGCGCATATGCGCAAAATGATGTCACGCGCATGCGCAGAAGTGGCGAATCGCAACCTGCGCGTGCACAGACACACCGCTGCGGGTTGTGTTCTATTCATGTTGCGAGCAGGCCTGCAGAACAGATCCCGTTTACAACCAGAGGTACCACTGTAGTCTGCTCAAGATGACCTACTGGGGTGAAGTGAATGCTGAGATTTTACGTGTGGCCTCTTAGATACAGTTTCAACCCTGCATCCATTTCAACACACCAGTTCTCACTAATAACTCATACTTCTGTTCAGTAGCATTGTAGGTTTACATTCTGTTTGCTCTTAAAATACTAAAACCATCATATGAAGAAAGGAATACCAGGCTAGAAATGTATTGACCTGAAATTAGGTGGGGATTGCTGTCGGTGCACTGTATTAAATAGACATGAAGGAAATGCAATTTACTGTATTAGCACGCCGGATTCTGGGTGGTGCAGGCAGTTCATCCATTTGGGTGTGCCAAATTTTGGCCTCACAGAGAGACCATATTATGAAAGTTTACCAAAGTCGGCCCCGATATAAAGCATCAGGTCTTCCGGTCAAGATTTGCTTTTCCTGTGTATTGCCATAGTGCCTAACTTTTCCTTAATAAACCTCCTAGTAGCTCCACTCCGAAGTCAATGCCAATTTTATTCAGCGAGACAAGGAATGACAGGACCAGTTTTCCATCTTAGAGGTCAAGCAGATCATCTCTGCAATGATCTCCAGGCCAGCAGAAATCAAGCCTGCACTTCAGACCCATTCCCAAAACCATTGTTTGCATGACCTTGCTGCGTTAGAGCTACCTCTCCCGAAATCTGCGCGTACAATGGCTCTGATGAGATTTGCAGCATAGTTATATGTGAAGGTGTTTCAGAAGAGACAACTACTTACTTTATAGCATGTTAGCTACTCTTGCACTAAGATTGCCAACTGCGTTAAAATTCTTTAAGAAACACCCCCCTTCGGAGTTCCGGTGAGGCAGCATGGCGGCTGCAACAGCAGAAAAGAGCTCCTGAAGCCAGCCAGAGTAAAAGGCTGTCTGTCCGATTCCCGGGCTCCCAAGACTGCTGCCGCCAGCACCGCCAGCAGAGAGGAATCGGGGGTGCCCGGGAGTCTATCAAAGAAGCCAAAACACCCCCCCAGGACTGAGATTGAGCCGGAAAGGCACCCGACCCCCCCCCAACAGCCCAGAGGAGCTCTAAAACCAGGAGAACAGTGGAGCTAAAGCAAAGAGGGAGAAAGAAAGGGGGAGAGAGGAAGAAAAAGACAGAAAAAGGAGCCCAAAAATTTACCGCTGCTGCCCCCATCTCTGCCGACGGGAAAAAAGAGGAGAGGTAGGTGAGCACCGGGAAGGAAAAAGAGGCTCCGAAAAACACGTGGCTGAGCCCGACCGGAGCTCCAGCGGCAAGGAAAACAGCGAAAAGCTGTTTTTCTTTTTTTTTTTTATTTAACCCCCTTTTTGTTAACCCCTTCCTCCTCCCCCTCTCTCTCCCCCTTTTTTTTAAAAAAAATATCTAAAAATCTTTTCTATCCCCCCCCATATACCTACTTTTATCACTCTTCTTTTTAAAAGAGGGGCCACTGCTGCTGCAGCCACCCTTTACTTGACTCCAATCTCTCCTCTCCCCCCCCTGGCTCCCCCCTTCTTCTTTCTTCTTCTTCTTTTTACTCCCTCCACCCTTTACATATAGCCTATCTGTCTGTCTCTGCTTCTGAGTGCACTCCCAACCCCAACTTCCACCTTAACTGGACCCCAGTACAGTACCCCGTTGGGGTATATACAACCCCCTCCGAAACAAATATTTCCCCTGGCCCCACCCCCTAATCTTTTGCATCTCTACCTGCTGACCCCCTCCCTTTATATGAACGGTCTGTCCGTTAGTCTACTCATCTTCTTACCTGCCCCCCCCCCGCTTTGGCGGCACCGCTGAGGCAACTACAGAAGCCCTACAGAAGTTCTTAAAACACAGGCTAGAAGTGACACAAATGACCACCTAATCCAAACGCTCTGCACAAGCCACCAGCCAAAGCCTGATCAGCTTAGCAACCCAACAATACTCAGGAACCACCACTGCCACAACTCCTAACCACCGCTCTACTCCAAGAGGATGCCAAGCCAACCTCAAACCAAAACCATTAGGGAGACTGAGATGCCACCAACCAGGGAGATGGCAAACAATGCTAAGACCGTAACTCCCCTTCAAGACGATGACCGCCCAGTAACGAAACGAGACCTGAGGGAAATGGAAGCAAGATTAGAAGCACGATTAGAAGAAACACTGAAGGCCACAATGGCTCCCATG
Source organism: Podarcis raffonei (assembly GCF_027172205.1). Taxonomy (NCBI): domain Eukaryota; kingdom Metazoa; phylum Chordata; class Lepidosauria; order Squamata; family Lacertidae; genus Podarcis; species Podarcis raffonei. The sequence goes on from NC_070606.1 coordinate 52,954,140, forward strand.
CAGGTACTAATCAACAATCTAACCTCCAAAGTGGAAGCTCTAGAGAACAAGAACCAAATGCAAGAAAGAATAATAGAGCAATACCGGGAGGAGAATGCACGAGTGAACAAGAAACTGGACGAACTGGTAAACCAAATGGAAGCAGAACACAGAGAGATGAAAATTAAGCAAGCCGACCTTGAAGACCGCAATAGACGTTGTAACATCCGCTTCCGCAACTTTCCTGAAAAAACAGAGGAGAAAAGCCCAGCAGACCTAATTATACACTGGCTGAAAAACACAATCCCAAGCCTGAAACTTGAGGCAGATGACTTGGAGAGGGCTCACAGAGCCCTAAAACCTATGCCAAAACCCAGCGCCCCCCCAAGAGACATCATTGTATGCTTCACACGCTACAAAAAGAAGGAAGAGGTATGGAACAGCATCAGAAACTTAACCAACCTTCGATATGGAGAAACCCCCATCCTGGCCTTACAGGACTTATCCCAGGATACCCTAAACCGAAGGAAAAGCCTGCGCCCATTCACCCAGCGCCTCCAACAAGCAGGGATCAAATACCGATGGGGCTTCCCCTTCCGCCTCATTGTAACAACTAATACAACACAACACACGGCCACCAACATATCTGAGGCCCTGCAACTACTAAAGAACCTTGAACTCGACCTCCCACCGGAATGGCAACCGACAAACCCACCAAGTGACAGCCCCAACCACGAGGAAACAACAGCAAACAACTGGACGACGGTACAGAAGAAAAAGAAACAACAGAAGCGGCACAACAACGCAAACCAATACAGGCAAGCATCATGCTCAGAACCATCCCGCCGGCCATACGACACAAGAAAGCAGACCAAGATTAACCAAACCAATTCATCGCAGATGGACAACCCTACAACAACAACCCCAGCTGAATGAAGCAACCAGGAAAAAACCACAAACTGAAGGACTGGTGATTCCCCCCCTTTTCCCCCTCTCCCCCCCCAAAACATAGATTTAATTAACACCATCAACATCCCCCCCAGCCCCGCACCCCCACAGAAATCCTCACCCCAACACCAGTCCAGACGACCTCAACCATACTCCCCATCACCCACACCTTCAACATCCCCATACTCCATACTAAGGAAAAACAACTCCAACCTCAATAACACAACCCACAATCAGGCTAAAATCTGATACCCAACCAGCACTATGGTGGCACCAGAGCGTACCAGCACCCACATCCCCACCCCAACACACCAACAATGTTGCTCAAAACATTGGCAACATTGCTTATGAACCTTATACTTGACAGCGACGTTACAAAGTCACTTCACACTGTCTCGCTGATCACCCCCCATCGCAAACAACAGGGGGGATGGCCTGCCCTTGAACACGGCCCTCCACACCAGCTGAGACCTAGGACCAACCGGCTAAATGCCAGATGGCCCAAAACACCCCAAACAAACACCTATATGACTACATATAGGAAACTCTCCACAACTTACCCTCTACTCTTTAACCCAAATCTTACTCTAATCCCACTAGCCCCCCACCCACCACACCCTAGGTCAGCGCAACCCCACTGGTTCTTTAAACAACACGAAGAGAGAGACACAAGACAACCCGAACGGGTTGGCAGGGAATCACCCCACATAATAGATAAGCAAGATGGCTAACCTTAAAGCAATTACATTAAATGTGAGGGGGCTGGGAAACCCCATCAAAAGAAAGCGCATCACCTCATACATAAACACCATGAAACCACACATCACCTTCCTACAAGAAATACACAACCCACCCAAAGGCAGCAAACTCCTGAGCGACCCCCGCTTCAGTCAACAGTGGGTCGCACGAGGCTCAGGGAAAGCACGTGGTGTAGCCATAATACTTAGTAGAGACCTGAACTTCACTGCCACAACAGTCCTCAAGGACAAAAAAGGCAGATTCATCTTCGCTAAAGGGACACTAGACGGCAAAATCAAACTGACAATCGGCTCCATATATGCCCCAAACGCGAAACAATTAGAATTCTTCCAGAAGACACTAAACAAATTCCTCTCCTTCTCTGAAGGGGAAGCAATCCTAGGAGGGGACCTCAATCTAAATATGAAAGGTATATCCCTGAAAGATATCCACCCTACAACCCCATGGGCAACCTTCCTCCGAAGGAAACCTCCAACAACTAGGAACTCTTACAAATTACTAAAATTGCTAAAAAACAGGGGTCTCTACGACATCTGGGGTGAGCAAAACCCGGGAGACATCAGCCATACATTCCAATCGGGACGCCATGATACAGTGTCCAGACTGGACAGCATTCTACTCACACAGGGTCTGATCCCCTCAGTGGAATCAACAAACATAGGTAACATTAAAATCACAGATCACGCCCCAGTAGAAGTCATCGTTAAAATAGGAGAAGGAACACAAACCACCCCATCATGGTCCTTCAGCCCCATCCTAACTACAAACAAACAAATTAGAGAGAATCTCACAAAAACCCTCCAAAACTACTTCGAGGAAAACGATGTAGACAATATAACAACCCATCTCCTATGGGACGCAATGAAAGCGGTCACCAGAGGAGCTTGCATAAAAGAGAAAACATTCCTTAAAAAACAAACCACCTCAAAAATTAGCAAAATAGAACAAGACATCACAGTCCTCTCATCACGCTACAAACAAACAGGATCTAAAAAACTTCTCAAACTTATAGAACAAAAAAGGAGAGAACTAGACTCCTTAGAAATCAACAAAACAATGATCAACATTCTATACTCTAAACAACGTTTCTATGAATATGGAGGGAAAAACTCCAGATTACTAGCAAATAGATGTAGGAAAAAAGCACTCAAAACAAGAATACACTGCATCACCAAAAAAGACGGCAACATAACATTCTCCCCCAAAGAAATAATCTCAGAATTTGCAGAATTCTACTCCAACCTATACACCTCCCATAACCCACCAGAGAGGGAAATCAAAAAATTTCTAGCAGGACTGACCATGCCTACCCTAACTGATGAGGAACAGGAATTCATGGACAGCCCTATCACCCCAGAGGAAATAGATGCAGTCCTCAAAAATCTGAAACCACACAAAGCCCCAGGCCCAGACGGCTTCACAGCAGAATTCTATAGGAAATTCAAAGAACCCTTGATGCCTTACATGACCCGCCTATTCAACGACATCATAAAAGGGGGTCCCATCCCCAAAACCTGGACCCACTCCAAAATAGTCTCCATCCCAAAACCACTAAAAGATAGCCTCAAAGTAGAATCATACCGCCCAATCTCATTAATAAACCAAGACTACAAGATATTCACATCAATCTTGGCCAACCGCCTAAAAATCTTCCTACACAAGTTAATAGCCCCAGACCAGACTGGCTTTGTCCCTGGCCGCAATATAACAGACCCCATCAGGAAACTACTGAACCTGATCGAACACAGCAAGGCAACCAAACTCCCATTGACAATTATGTCCTTAGACATCCTCAAAGCCTTTGATTGCTTAGAGTGGAAATACATATTAGCAGTACTAACTAACATGAAATTTGGCCCCAACTTCCTACAAATACTCAAACAAATATACTCCCAAGCCTCAGCAAGATGCAGAACTAATAATATGGATTCTAATACTATAGCTATCCAAAGAGGCACGAAACAAGGATGCCCACTGTCTCCCTTCTTATTTATCTTGGCTCTGGAACCCTTAGCAATCCGCATCCGAGCAGCCACAGACATCAAGGGAGTGGAAATAAAAGGCAGAACCTATAAATTAGGGCTCTTTGCAGATGACCTAATGGTCACAACACCAGACCCCATAAACACAGCAACCTCCCTAATCAGAGAACTCAACACATTTGCAATGGTGTCGGGCCTACAGGTAAATTTCACAAAGTCAGAAGCTATGTGCTTCAACACCCCTCCTCACACCCAAAAAGAACTCACGAAGGTCACCAAAATAAAACTTTGCCACACCAAGTTCAGATACCTAGGGGTACAAATAACCAGAAACCTCAATAAACTGCACCTCCACAACTACAAGCCCCTGTGGCGACAAATTAACAAAGACCTAAAGAGATGGAATAACATGAATTTCACTCTCTCAGACAAAATAGCCATGATCAAAATGAGCACACTCCCAAAACTAACCTACCTATTCCAAACCCTCCCAATCTGGATCCCCCCAACCCAACTCCGCAGTTGGCAGAGAAAACTACACTCTTTCATCTTCTCACATAAAAAACCAAGAATAAGCCCCAAATGCCTGCACCTCCCCACCTCAGAAGGAGGATGGGGAATCCCCAACATAGAAGCATATTACATTGCCAACCAAATACGACATATAATCCCATATATACTCAAAGATGAGACAAAACAATGGGTACACCTAGAGAGGGACACAATTGAAAATACCTGCACCACAGCATACCCACTCCTCCCAAACAAACTAAAGAAAATTCCCACAACACTCAACAGGTACACACAGACCATGCTCAAAGCATGGAAAACACAAATAGGCAAACTATCCCCAACCCCATCCCCACTAATCCCCCTGGCGTACCACCCATTATTCCACCATGCAGCACAAAACCTCCAGATAAAAACCTGGCGAACCAAAGGCTTATATCGCCTAATAGACTTCTATAAAAATAACAAACCTTTGTCAACACAAGAAATACAAGACAAACTAGAAGACACCCAAATGCCCTGGTTAACACAACACCAACTACATGCCCTCTTAAACAACCCAACAGTAAAATTAGCAGCAACTAGGCCCCTGACAACCTTCGAAAACCTCCTCCTAACAACAAAGGGAAACAGTAAAGGGACGGTATCCGCAATATACAAAATACTACTCCAAAACCCCACAAACCCCCTAGACGCAATCAAAAAACAATGGGAGAATGACATAGGCTATGAGATTAACCCCACGCAATGGGCCAGAATGTGGTCTAAACCTCCCTTTAAATCCATATCAACGAAAAGAAAAGAACTCACACTGAAACTCACCTACAGGTGGTACCTAACACCAAGGAAACTAGCGCTAATACGCCCAGGAACCTCACCAAAATGCTGGAGAGGGTGCACCTCCACAGGCACATACCTCCACATGTGGTGGGAATGTCCCAAAATCCAACTATTCTGGGCAACAGCCATACGAGAAATATGTAAAATAACTAAACAAGTATTAGATATCACCCCAGAATTGGCCCTACTAAACATCTTCCAAGACAACAACGCCCATTTACACCACAAAGAACTCATAACCCACCTACTTTCAGCAGCTAGAAACACCATAACCAGACACTGGAGAGACCTGTCAGGAGTAAGCATGGACCAATGGTACCAAATAGTATGGGAAACAGCCCTACTGGAAAAATTAACTAATAAACTGAAACTGACACGGGGACAAACAGAAGAAGACACCTTCACTCCGATATGGCTCCCCTTTATCACATACACAACCCAACAGGACAATGACAATAATCCACCAACAGCATACAAATCAATATGGCTAACCTGATCCAAAACACCCACCCACCTCACTCACACACGGAAACAAAGATCACCACAGCCAATCACAAACAAACAATCACACCGTACGCCAACCCCAAACTCTCTCACCACCAAAGGAACACAAGTGAACAACACAAACAACGCTGACACCAAACTCTACATACACTAAGCATAATAGAAACACCGCCACCCGACCCCACCCCCATCCACCTTCCCTCTCTCCACCCCCCCTTTCTTTTTCCTTTTTTTTCTCTTCTCCCCCTAATGCCTCAACAAATGAAACGGATTTGTAAAAATGTTACATGGGAAAAAAAAATACGAGGCATTACACTTTTGTAAAACAAGAAAATCCTAAATAAAATATTAAAAAAAAAAAAAGAAAAAAAAATAAGAAACACCCCCCTTCCAAGCTGCATTCATTAGTGAGGGAAGTGCACAATGTTTAGAGTCCATCTTCATGACTTGTACAAGCTTTAGCACCTGACTGACCAGCGCTGGATAATGATTCCTTGGCATTAAGCACTAATGGCTGCAATGACAATTGCTAATAAAATTAGGAATTGAAGTAATATAATTACTTAATATAAATTAAGTGATGAGCAATCCTCAACAAACTTTTGTAAGTTTTTGCCTACAATAATGAAGAAAGTTCTAAGAAGCATTCTGCTCTGAGACCAGTACAAATACAAGAAAAATAAGTGGCTACCATGAATCCGTTAACATGCTTTTATTACAACACAGGGCTTTATTTTCAAAGAAATGTACAGGGGGAAAGTAGACCTCTCAAGAACACAGACAGATGAATGAAAAATATTTCAAGTTTAATGGTACACAATACAAAATGGCTTTCTGTAAACTTATGCATTCAGTATTAAACTAGTCAAAGTTTTGGACAAAGTTTACTGTATTTTTGGTTTCTATGGAAGCCGCCCAGAGTGGCTGGGGAGGCCCAGCCAGATGGGCGGGGTATAAATAATAAATTATTATTATTTGGACGACAGAATTGCACCCCGTAAGTGGGTGGCGCTGTGGGTTAAACCACAGAGCCTAGGGCTTGCCGATCAGAAGGTTGGCAGTTCAAATTCCCACAACGGGGTGAGCGCCTGTTGCTCGGTCCCTGCTCCTGCCAACCTAGCAGTTCAAAAGCACGTCAAAGTGCAAGTTGATAAATAGGTACCACTCCAGCAGGAAGGTAAACAGCGTTTCTGTGAGCTGCTTTGGTTCGCCAGAAGCGGCTTAGTCATGCTGGCCACATGAACCGGAAGCTGTACGCCCGCTCCCTCGGCCAATAAAGTGAGATGAGTGCCACAACCCCAGAGTCATCCATGACTGGACCTAACAGTCAGGGGTCCCTTTACCTTTAAGCAACAGTAAATATTATCTTTGCAGATAGTCGAAGCCTAGAAGTTTTATATGTATGCCTGCAGCCATACAAAATAAAACAAATGGTACATGCAAATGAAGCAGAAAAATGGTCGGACACAATAAGCACAGGAATATCAGACTCTTGAATATCCAGGGCAACTGCAAGGACTGAATTTGTGAGCCACACAACCCAAGCATCAAAAATTGGGATTCTGCTCTCCATTGTGGTATACCTAAATGCCCATTCTGAACACACTAATTCGGTTGGAAAGATCATATAAGTTAGGACCTACACCTATGAGGCTCTGGAAAAGACAAAGTGCAGCCCTAATTCTGCCACAATGGCAGCTAATTCAGATGTAATAATAGTTAAAGGGGCAGTGTTCTCTGCCTCCCTTGGGGGAAAAGGCTATTTAGGCCTTTATACTATGCAAGTATACTGGCCCACAGCATAGCCCTCAGGTAAAAGTTCGGTGGAGCACAACAGAAAACAGGATGACATGATCCAAGTATAAATGTAAATGTTGACCTTGAACATTGGGGAGGGAGGGGAGGGGGTATACAAGTAACTTCTCTATGGCAAAAAAATATTTAATACAGGTGCTTAATCTTGTCCAAAAGCACCACATGACAACTAGGATAGGTAATTATAGCAGCTAAACAGATGGCAAGGACCAATAGTACTTTTTACACTACTCAACTTTTCTTTTGGATATTGAGCATTTATGCTAGTCTGTCATTGTCGCCTATAAAAAGTACTTAAGAGTTTCTCTCTCTCTCTCTCTCTCTCTCTCTCTCTCTCTCTCTCACACACACACACACACACACACACACACGAAAGCAACTAAAGCTAAATGCAACATTGCTTAAATGACTAGTAGCCCCATATCTCCTGAGGAAATCATAGGTAGTCAATTATTTTAAATACAGCTAATTTCACAATAATAGTGCAATAAAAATTGTTCTCTCCCTTCTTTCATTTGTCTTTTCAGAGACCAGAACAAACTTTGTAAATGGGCTACTGCTTGACAGACCTTCTGAAGCCATGAGTCTTGTTCCATATCTTGCTCCTGTGTGAGAAATTGCAAAAGCAAAATTTTTGGGGTGGCTGTAACTATGAGGATGACTTCTGAGGTGTTTAGAACACAACACTTGTGTTCTATGTGAGCACAGATATTCAGAACCACTTGGCATCTCACTTAAATCACATATTGAACTTCAAGTCAACCTACCTAGTGAAGTGTCAAGAAGTGCCAGCGCAGGTGGGCTTGAAAGATGCTAAAGGTGGGCTTATCAAAATGCTAAAGAGTGGCTCCTTAGAAATAAGGAAGCTGATGGGCGGCTTTCCTTTATCTGCCTCTATTTAATCAACTCTGTAGAAAGTGTCTGGTTTTGGGGTATGTGTACACACATGGGTTTCTGATAAAGAAAAGCATTCATCTAGATAAAACAATTATTTCACTGGCAGTAGCATGTGCAGAAGCAGCCAACAAGAAGAAACACGACAGAGGCTTAGCTACTGTAGTAACTATGGTTTCATTTACATTCCACAAATTTTAAGGAAACAAAAGGAACAGTTTCAGAGAAGCTTGATCTAAGCCAGAAGGGCAATCTTCCTCTATTAGCACAACTCCAAGAACTCTAATACAAAACCAAACTACTTCTGCTTTAATTGTGATTTCAAACTATGTATGAACATCACTTTTAGGCTTATTTTCCCTTCTGTGTTTGGGTGTCTTTTTCCATAGGAGGCTGCCTACAATTGTCTTAAGCGTGTGGACCTCTTATGAGCAAAAGAGGGGGGGGGGAAATACGCCACTCCCTTTGCAGAGGTATATGCAGCAACTGTTCCTGAAAATGTGCTATCCAAAATGTTAGTACTCAATGGCACTTTTTGAGTGATAGAAAAGCATTTTAGTATGTATCGTATATATTCATCCTCTACCCCCCTCCACTGAATGCTCTGAAGAAAAGAAAACAATCATGGCTAAGGCCATTTGTGAAGATGGCATTAAAGGAGCCTACTCTGAGACAGATAAAAATAATGAGAATCTTTCTGTCAAGAAGGATTTAGAAAATATCACTAGCATTATTAAAATTTAATTTTTTTACTGTGCTTTTTGGTTCCCCCATTTTTCCAGGGATAATGAGCAGGACTGCACACCTCCACATTGCTAGGACTTATTTTGTGCAATAAATTCAGCCTTCCCTTCTGAAGACATTTCAGACAACAATTTTGACTGCTATAGGCTTCCCCCCCCCCCAACCTGTGCTGTGTGCTTTGAGCCTCCCTGTAAAAAACAGTTCATAAGCTAATACTGCAGAAGGCCAGCGGAACAAATAAAAATCATTTTTTTTTGACCAACTGATTCAGAGAAATCATGGGAATAGCAAATATGGGATTGGCACAAAAGAAATGAATAAAAGAAGATCGATGTATTCACAAATGGTTTATGTGGCAGAATTAGCTGACAGGAGCTACTTGCTACTATTAAAGTCCTTTCTCTCACTGCATATTGCTGTTAAAGAGACAGGAATACTAGAAATTTTCACTATAAACTCAGTGCTTTAATAAAATAACTAGCCTTCTGTACATAGGGAGAAGTAACAGGGTGGGGAGTTGGAATTCAGTGTAGTATAAGGAAGTTTCTGAATTATAGACCCCATGTCTCTGAGGGGCAGTGAGATCAGAGTCGAGAATTTGAGGAAGAAGTGATGGCTTATTCTTTCACTGTTTGCAGGAAATACTTAATGTTAGTCCAATACAGTCTAAAGGTACTTGGTTCTTCAAGAAAGGAATAAAATGTGAGATATCTGCTCATTCTGCTCAATTAAATCTTTTCCCACTGGAAAGGAAGTTCGGGGCTATACTGAAGATACTACACACACACACAATCACTTCTAAAAATGGAATAATCCATTAATGTATGCACAGGTTTCAACTGCTGAAATGCAAACCTGTGATTCCTTTGTGCTCAGATCCAGGATTCTATCCAACACTGTTCATGCACAAGTGGAATAAGCATCTGCTCACGTAACAAGACTTCACCTGTCCCCTTCTCCCCTCAAAATGTGCTCCACAAAATGTGTTGGGAGACCTTCCAGAGCAGCTTCTGGGGGCTGCAGTAGGGGCAAAAGGAAGATATGGTCCCATTGTACAGGCAGAGGTTCACTCACACAATATGGGATTTCATCCACAGCGTCTATTTACAAGAGGTCTTAGTATCAGTGTGATTTACTAGTGGCATTAACTCCTGTAATCCTAGCCCAACTAGCAAAAAATGATCCATAGAACTCTTCTGTTCTGGATGACTTACATAAAAAGCATGATGTACATTGGCTGTTCAGTTGAAAGCAGTGCACCTACTTCTCCATAGTTCCTTTGCATTTTAGATGATCTGCTTGTTTCTATAATAGTCTCTGGTACTCTATACGGACCATTTTTATTTATTTGTATTATTTATTTAAAATATTTGTAGCCCACCTTTCATTATAAAAAAGAGCCATCAAATGGCTTTTATGAGCTTGACTTATCAATTTGAATGAAGAATGAAGCTCTGTATTTCATTCTGATGTCTTAGTAGACCTAGGGGTCCCAATAGACCAGAGGATTAACAGAAGTCAACAGTGATGCAGCAGCAAAAAAAGCCAATGCTATTCAACAGAATTATAGTGTCTCAATGGGGGAAAAAAGCTTTTTTCAAAAGCAATTTTAAAAATACATTGAATTTTCCATAAGGCTCACCATCGCCATCTAGTGTCACATTGTATATTGCACTTAAAACACAGTTAAAACACAGTTTTATTTGCAGCTGTATAGCCGAGTCCACAATTATTCCAAGCCAAACTTATTTTCACTTAATTTCTTAGTTTGATATTAATTTGCTTATGATATTTGCCCGATTAAAAACTAATCTTCTGTAAATTAACTCTGAATGCCATATGGAATAATCTCATTAATGGCAGCCTGTCCCTAGTCATTTATTTCAAATACCATGAAATATGTAAACCAACCTTCTTTTCATTGCATTTATGAGACTTCTGTCACAGAAACAAGTTCCTGTATTTTGAGAGCTGATCATCCATTTAAAGCACTGCTAAAAATATATGTCATGATATGCCGGGCAATCCTCTGGGAACCGCCCAGGTTCTTGTAACAAGGGCACGCTAAAAACCTGAGGTGCTATTATCGGAAAGAGTCTCTCTGAGATTAAGAAGAGCCCTGCTCTTTATTCAGTTCTCCACAGTAGCCAACCAAATACTCATGAGAAGCTCACAAGCAGCACATGAAGCATTAGCCCTCTCCTGCTGTTGCTCCCCAGTTATTGCTATGTAGAGTCATAGTGCCTCTGATCCTGGAGGGAGCGGCAGCCATCATAACTGGTAGTCATTAATAGTTGTATCCTCCATGAATTTGTCCAGTCCGCTCTTAAAATCTGCTATGTCAGCGGTCCCCACCACAACTTGTGGTGTGTATTCCAGAGTTTAACTATGCACTAGGTGAATAAATCTCTAAGAGCAGACAAGACCAACAGTGGAGTCCCTGTGGCTTACTGGCAGTGCTTTCCCCCCCAGAAAAAAACAGTGCTGGTACTCACCATGAACCTCTCCCCCTTCTCTCTCTCTCTCTCCCCCCCTCACTCTCTTGTCCCCCCTCAATTAAAACCCCACCTTGTGCACCCCTCCGCCTTCTTCAACCTCTCCCCCTACCTTGCCCCGTCTGCTCGTCACATGAGAAATGAAAAACAGGCCGCATTAATGGTTTTAAATACGGAGAAAGCCTTTGATAATATTTCTTGGTCATTTTTGATTAAGGTATGAGAGAAAATGGAAATAGGTAATTCCCACCAAACCCCTTCTCCTTCATCTCTTCCCAGCCACCAGCTGCACAGTCTGTGCTCACCTCTATGGTTTGCCCCAGCCACAAAATGGAGGATGGTGGCACTAGCAGTTGAAGCTGCTGCCTCCTTCCCCTTCTCTCTCTCTCCCCCTCCCCCGCCACCGCCCTGCAGACATGGAAGCAGAGACAAAAGGGAAATGACACTCATGCTCGCCCGGACTCTTGTGGCGCAGCGGTATAGCAGAGACTGAGTCCAGGGGGAGAGCATGCATTGTGGGGTGGCCAAGAGCAAAAGGTGCCACCTGTTGACTGACAGCAGCAATTGCAGCCCCAACAAACCTTTTCCTTGCCCCCTTAGGCTCCTGCTTTTCACAATCCCCCTTTTAGCCACGGTTGCTTGCTCGCTCTCCCCACCCTCCATTTACCTTATCACAAGATTTGAAGGGGGGGGAGGTGCTGGTACTGCATACTGTTGAGTACTGCCAGAAAAAGCACTGCTTAGTGCAATGGTGAAGGGTGGGGAAGGATTTCCCTCGCCTACTAGTAGGGAGCTAAGCTTGGGCTATGTATATATGAATAAGCTTTCTGCATCCCAAGGGACACACTGCTTCAGAAATGGAAAACAATTTTTAGGCTCCAGAGTTTTTCTACCAAAGTGCAGGGCCTGAGGATTGCTATGAAACTCTGCTTTAGTGTCAAGCAAGATGAAGTTTATCGTAAACGTAACTAATAATCAGCTGGAACCTCAGTCTGATTGCTGTTCAGTAGAGAGATAATCTGATAGCTTCAGATGGGCACAGTAACTTCTAAAAGAGTGTTAACATGATCGTTAGCCAGCTTACTTAGTACCATCAATATGCTATCTTTGTATTACAAATATGCCATCTTCCCAACTCAGTACATACAAAAATATTTTTCCTTCTACACCGCTAATTGAATGGCATAGACCAAAAGTGTAACAGATATCAGTGAGCCACACAATTGCAGCCTATTATTTCTCTTGCTTTTCAACTATAAATACCATGCAAAAGTGAATGAGCCCCCTTATGTTTCCCAACAGGCAGTTTACTGACCCAGACATGAATGTATAACAAGTAAAAATGCTATAGCAATACATTTTTAATTGATGATTTCATGTTTATTTACTGCAAGACTTGACTCACCCCACAAGGATGCCTGTCAGGTGTTTTATATAACAGATATACAAGGAATGTTGGAGAGAAAAAATATTTTCTTACCATGGCAAATACTTATAGGCGGTTATTAAATAATAAAAAAGTTATATTGTTTAATCCTTCTTTGGGTTTACTTTTTACCATTAGAGAACACAATGATCAGTGAACTGTGTACGTTTTTTTTATATAAAAAATAAAAAAGCCTTTCAATAGCCTTGTGGAAATATATAAAACAAGCAGCGATACAGTCCTTTGCCAAACACTGTCATAAATTTTTTATTTGGCAGCTAACATTCTCACTAGTTTTCTTGGCAGCAATTGGGACCTTTAGCAAGAAAGGTGCAGGAGAAAAATACCTTGTTTAGGGATGTTTTCAACACTTTCTGGGATTTTTCAGAACTTCTGCCTGCAGCACATTTTTACAACCTCAGTCTCCAACCACATGATGAGTAGGTGGTGGTTTTTAACTTCTTTTTTTTAGAAAATATAGACAGCTTACTACCCCCACTCCCCTCTGGCCTCCAGCCTAGAATCCATCTCCCCCTCCTCTCTCATATGTGTGTTCCAGAGATACAAGTGGATGCTCTTCAATGTCTAGACAAAAAGAAAGAACCAAAAAAAACCCACAGCCACAATATCAGGATGTGTCCTTTGTTGCTCCTGATGTTATCAAAATCAGATTCCCAGATGACAGAGATAAATGAAAGGCAAAAATGTACTGATTACTTTTGTATTTTCTCCCTTCTTCAGATATTGCTACAAAAACTGGTCACAGGTGCAGCTACCTGGGTGAGTCCGTGGACGGATGATAAACAGAATAGCAAAATAGATTTCTGCACCAAGATCAAGTACTGAATCGATTGTTAAAAATACATAAAAACAGCACATCTTGGTAAATCTGAAACCCCAAAAGCTTTAATCAAGGTTCTGATAACAAACTGTTTGGCTATTTACAAAGATATTAATTATCCATAGGGTTGAAATTCTTTCTCCACAGCCTATTTTCCTGTCTCAATAGCCAATCAGCATTCCATAGTATTTCCCTACTGAATAATTTTGGGCTCTTCTGCTCCTTATTTTCTGCCCTATAAGGGGGTTTGTACGTCTACAAACCTTGGGGTTTCCCACGAGCCTTTGTTTTGTGCATGGGTGAGACTGTTTTGTTATAGAAGGTTCCGCACTTGTACAATATAGAGTGTTGCGAACACCTTCAGGCATGTTTTCCATTGCTTCAGAGATAAACTAAACTCAGATAGCGGAAATTTGACACATAGTAAAAGTAGACATCTGGTCTCCTCCTCCTATGGATACTGTGTATCCGTATCTGACATTATGTATGTATTTGATCCACTATGTAGAGCAGGTATGGCCAAACTCGGCCCTCCAGCTGTTTTGGGACTACAACTCCCATCATCCCTAGCTAACAGGACCAGTGGTCAGGAATGGTGGGAACTGTAGTCCCAAAACAGCTGGAGGGCCAAGTTTGGCCATGCCTGATGTAGAGGCTTTGTGAGATCAAACAAAATACAGAACTAAATATATATTTGTAGCTATATTAGATGAACTTAATGTAGCTTCAGTGTAGCATACCTGTTCACAAATTGACATGGAGGAGTTTTTTAATACTGGAAGCGCAAGGGGTATGTTTTTACCAGCTGAAATAGGTCCCAGGACAGAGCTAAAAGCAGCAGGTGAACCCTGGCTTTTCATTCTAGGTGGTTTATCTAAGATGAGATCCCTAAAATGGATCTCTCACACTTTTCTGAGAGGTAGCATTTCTGTACAATGTTGGCATCCCTTGGATCTGCAAAAAAATGTAATGGTTTGCAGTGGTCCTGTTCAGTGTGATCCCTACCCACCACCCCCTTCAGTCAGCATTTTATTACACTGTCAGTCCTCAATGCGCCAATTGGGAGGTTTTTTGACCATTCTTTTTCCTCCCTGATTTTGTTTTGTTTTGTTCTGAGTCTGCTGATACCTTTCTTTTTGCGTGAGTGATGCTGTTTTGGCTAAATAAGGAGCCATACTTATAGAATGAATTCTTTATCAGTATGTAGAATACTGTGAGCAGCCATGCTTTCAAGCCTTTTCACGTAGCTAAAGGGTCGAGAGAAATAAAGCTGAGATGTTCATGATATAAGCTTTAGCCATCCAACAGCTATAAACAGCAAGACTTACTAAAATGTTCATACTTGCAAAAAAGAGATCAGTGTGGCAATAGGGATACTACCGCAGTACTATGTATTAGAGGGGCAATCTGATCAGAAGAAGGAATTTTTAGTGATAAGCATACTGAAAGGCACAATATGCTAGTTGGAGACATTTTAAAGCTTAATATAAAATAATTACATGCTTATAAAGTGTATCTCACCTGTACAGATTGCACAAAGTGTGGACTGTTCCGTTTATAGAATAGGTGTTAAGGAATATTTTTGTTTGTTATTTCATAAAATTTATACACTGCATGATTGTAAAAACAAACAAACCTCAAAGCAGTTATATATATATATATATATATATATATATATATATATATATATATCCCTGCAGAAATCAAGAAAAAACCCACAGTTTTCAGAGGTTCAAACTGCTGTTCTGCAAAAAGGCTGGTGATTCAAAGAGTATCAGGGACTGTTTGCAAAAGGGCTTTCTAAAAGCCCAGTGCTGCTCTTTAAACGTCTAGTTTTCAGAGGTTCAGAAAGCAGGTGAGGCTATTAGAAAGCCCTTTGTAAGCAGCCCTGCGCTTCTCCTTAAACCTCTGAAAACAGGGGAAAGGAGTAGCCCTGGGTGTCTGCAAAAGGGGGACAGCTTCCCTCTCCTAGAGTAAGGACACCTTGGTCCAGCAAAGGAACAATCAGGAACTCACTTTAAGCTCCTGTTGGTTTCTTTGCAGTAGCTATAGTTTTGGGGACTCCTGGTAGGATGAGTTTGGCCTGAGGACCAGAGGTTCCCTACCCCTTTTCTATATGGAGTGGGGTGGCTCATATGTCAGCACAAGGGAGATGCTTGCAAGTCACACAGAAACATGGCACATACAAAGGCCTCTCTGTCTCCCCTGTGCACAATTTGCTGCCTTCTAGGCTAGGCAGCTGCAAAAATGCTGAGCTTCCTTCTGAGGTTCAGAGAGGCCATGAAACTTACTGGGTAACTTCTAACCAATAATGCCTTCCAACAATCTGACCTTACATGACTGTATATTGGACCATCTGAGCACTAGAGCAAAACTTACCCCCCCCCCCCGGTTACTGTCATCTGGTTTATTGTATTCTAAATATATTACAGTCGTACCTTGGATCCCAAATGCACTAGAACTCGGACGTTTTGGCTCCCGAATGCCACAAACCCAGAAGTGATTGTTCTGGTTTGTGAACGTTCTTTTGGAACCCGAACGTCCAGCAGGGCTTCCACAGCTTCTGATTGGCTGCCAGAGCTTCCTGCAGCCAATCAAAAGCCACAATTTGGTTTTTGAACATTTTGGAAGTCGAATGGACTTCTGGAATGGATTCTGTTCAACTTCCAAGGTACGACTGTATAAGCCATCTTGAAAATGTCAGTTATTAGGTGGAGTGCAAACAGTTCAGATGGGGGACAGCCAATCATGTATGGTGCCTTCAGCTCCCTGGCAGAAGAGTAGGGTCAAAATTAACAAATAATGGCACCTAGGCTCTGCTCACATTGACCCTGGTGGGTAGGGTTTTTCTCCATAAAAGACACTTGTTTTGGGTCATACTATGACCACAACAGAGGAAGGAAAATAAAAAAATCAAGCCAGAACACTTGAACAGTACTTTTCTAGTTACTTTTAAGGAAAATATAAAGTCTCTTCAGTATAAGGTGCCTCGTTATTTTTTGCATCATCAGTTAAGGAAATAAAAGTGAAGATAATTTGTTTTAAATGAGCTGATGTGAGTGTGGATAACTTAGGATTTGAACTCAGCTCTCCCTTATCCTGGTCCAACAGTCTTCAATGGAATAATGAACATAGCATACTATTTATATATTAGTAGCAGGTGAAAAGGGTATCTGCTTTTAGATACCTATAGACAAAGCTTTTGCTGAATAATTATGCTCTAAAAAGTCATTATTTGCACAAAGTCATCAAATTAATTTCCATCAATTCAACCCAGTATTAAAATTCACCTTGTCTCTAAAGCCTGCTGGATATAATATTACCAAAGCTGTTGAAAGGGTGTAACACTAACCATGAAACCAAAGCCCAATAAAAGTATGCAATGCATACATTTTTATTGTTTGCTCAGTATTGAAATCTCATTAGAACTCATAAGTCAAACTTTTACATCTGCTGATCATGAAAGAACATGGATGGAATGTACCATGTGAACAGAACATGGTATGTTTTAGATGAGAATGGGATTTGCTTTTTATTTTTCATTTTTAAACAAAACCCTTATACAGCTGTTACTTAAATGTCCACTTTTGAAACAAAATACCTAAAACATTAATTTAAAATAACTTTCTCAAGGTTGTTCTATTTCTAACAATGTCTATGATCATTATGTACAAAAGCATTACTTGACAGTATTCAGAATAATAATTGTTTGAAATTCTTTGCCCCATAGAGCATTTTCCTTCATTTATCCTTCACATTTTATACAGTCACATTTTAATTAGACTAGAATTTGTCCTCCAATTAGCTTTCATTAAACTCTACAGATTATAGCAAAATATCTGCTGAGTGATACTTCAAAACTGTACCTTAAGTTTAAAATAAAAAGTAACTATGCAGCTGAAGTGATTATGGAAATTATTGCAATGTTAAAACACTCACTCATTTCCTGGTTTACCTCTACATTGTATTCTGCAATTTAACGTTTTGCCAACTTCAATCCCTTTGGTTGCTCTAGAGATAATCATAATCATACCTTACAGTAAAATCATTCCTTTTATTCTCAAGGATCCCTTTAGAGATTGATTCAGATTGGCTTCAGATGATGCATCCTGTCCCTGAACATGTTCCTTTTACTATAATGTCAAATTTGATGGCAGCCCGCGGGGAAGGTGGGAAAGAGACAATGCAAACAGGGACAAATTGTTTGCCTCATTCACTGCAACTGCAAACTCACCATCCACTGTTAGTGGACACCATTTAAAGTATTTTTACTCACAAGATGCCAGAATGAGAAGCCCAATTTGGCTTCAGATACCACATAGGCATATTTCATCAGGTAATAAAAGTGAGGGCAGGTTTTGTTGGTCCTCATTCTGATTTAGCTTGATGACAGTGCCGCACAGCCCATGAAATTTGGTTTCATGATGACAAGAGAAGCCAAATCAAAATGAGGGAACTGTTCCTGTCCTGGTTTTGTTTTTTTAAAAAAATAATATTTGAAAAAGGGTACCCACAGCAGGGAGTATGAATTCTGCTACCACGAAAGGCCATAAACTGGTGGCAGAAAAGTTGAAGGGGGACTTTCATGAAAATGTTGGCCTCTCCCCAATCCACCTTCTGAGTCAAAAAAGTTTCCAAGCAAAGTTTTTGCTCAGCCTTAGCTAACTCAGGGTCTGGAAAGGATAAGAGCTGGTTGGTGTAAATGCACATTGAAGATGGGAAAGAGCAACTGACTTGCACTTTTCTTTCTTTCCTCATTTCTTTTGTAATGTGCAATGTGGTGATGAAAAGGTGACAAGCTCTCTTCACCCATTATAGATGAATGATACATGCTTCTCCCTTCCCTGCTTCCATCGGAGTGCTATAGAAGAACATTGTTGCTGCTTAACACTTTCAATGATGCCAGCAACTCCTTGAGATGGGAAGTGAGAAATAAATTCCTTTTTGAAATGAATACATGACAAATGCAGATCTATATTCAGCACATAGTATTACTTTCAGTAGATTTTTTTTTTAAAAAATCAGATGCTTCAAAAGGGCATAACCATGTTTTTACTTTTTAAGAGCAGCAAGTCCACTCCCCTTTCCTGGAGCATTGTGGAAGGGCATCCAGGACCTCCCAGTGACCTGGCTGTGGGCAGAGGGATGCCACCTGCATCATAGGGACTCCCAGCAGCATCATGTCCCCCAGCTGACCAATCGGGATAGCCGGGGTGTGTGGCCTTTTATATATATGCTTTTATAAGAGATGTAAACTTTTGGGGCAACTCCAAAATGTAGCCCTCCAATCAAATAATTTACAAAACTAATGACTTTTAGCATAATAGTGGTATCTTCAAAAAGACAATTCATTGGCATTTTCTCTCTCACAGCCAATTCCTCCACAGAAAAGCATGTAGGGAAGCAGTGGGGAAAAATACGAATCAATAGGCATGAAAAAATGCAGTACTTTGTAACATTTTAAGCAATACGCTTCCAACTGTAGTAAGTGCTAAGATTTTGATTCAATGTTGACATGAAGGCATGTATGTATTATAGAAACACTCAAAGCATGATTTTGGATACCCAAATCTAAATCAAATTTGCGTATCATTTAAATATGCTTAATATGGGTGGAAACATTACAAAAAGCAGCATGGTTCCTGCATCATAGCTGTGTAGAAGGTGTTGTTTCAGCAGGTGTAGATCTGAGGCCAAGCTTCAACTGCTGAAATCACCTCTTCTGAACGACCATAAATGCTACAGTAGGTCTGTCTTCTTTTGCATCTAGCCATCCTCTTCCTCACTCCAGTTCCTGCTTCTATTTCGGCCCTCCTCCTCTTCCTAAGGCTGAAATCCAATAAATGCTCACATGGGAGTATTATTTGTTAAATTCTCAAAAGTAACACCTCTGTAATTATCAATAATTTCACAATTAAAAAAGATTGCTAATTATTCAGCACAAAAACAATCCCAGTTTATATTGTATGTTCAAGTAACCTTGCTATATAATTAAAAGAAGGCCACACACAGGGCAGCAAAGTCAACTTACAAGGCATTTGCCTTAAAAAAAAATGTTGACAAGAAGAACATAAAAGATCACAAAGGTCAAAATGCATTCTTGTATGTATTGTTCGGTTCCCACAGCAAACATCGGGAGAAAGAGGAGGAGGAATAGCAGGGAGAAGAGAGGAAAATACTCATAAAAGCAGGGGAGTAACATGTCAGGGAGAAAGAGAAAGAGAAAGAGTGACTATAATTCAATCATTACATTTTATCAGCCACTGATAAAAATTATATATGAAAGAGGTGGACTCATTAGCAAGTATATTTTTAAGCAGGCAGCCCTTACTAAGTAACATGTGCCTTTGAGCAAATAAGGCTATTTGCTACCCCCCCTTCCTTTTCTTTCTTAAACTAAAATACACTGGACTGTATAACTATTTCTTCATCATCTCTATTACATAAAAGAATAAAGGGCCTGAATGAGAGAAGATTAAACACAGGAAACTGGGGCATAGGCACAGCTCCCAGTGGCAGGGCAGAGTTCAGAAGAGCAAAAAGACCATCTTTGCATTCTGTTAATCCTGTCAGGACTGCCCTTCTTTCATGCAAATTTCTGTGCCCCAAGACTCCTGATTGCCTAGGTTTTGGCAATCACAAGGAAAGGTAGCTGAATAGAAGATCCTTGTATCCTTATGCCCAGGGCCGGACCAAGGCATATTGGTACCTGAAGCAAAGGGCAATACATTGTCTCCTCCCAGTCCCATTCCAGGTACAAAAGCTCAGCAGACCTTTGAATCTTATTTCAGCATCCTCCACTGTACTCTGAGGGCAGTACTTAGTTTAGCAGGTTGCATAGGTGCACACACCCATCCACACCCACACCTCCTTCCACTTGCCTCCCTTCAGTATTTGCCCCTGAAGCACCTGCTTCACTGTGTCTCATGGTAGGGCCAGCCCTGCTTATGCCACACCAGGCTCTTGTTTTCAGTGAAAATTGCTTTCTTTATTTAAATGGGATTTTCTCTCCCCTTCCCCCAAGTTAGAGATCAGCCATGGTGGTGTATTCACATCCAAAACAGACTCCAAACTAAGAAAGAGAGAGCATATAGCGTGGGAATAGGCTGGGTGTAGATAGAGCAAACTTGGACTTCTGGTGGATGGTATCCCATTGGCTCCTAATAAACTGCCCTCCACATGTTGTTGGACTTCAACTCCCAGCCAGCTTGGCCAATAGCTAGGAGAAGGGGCGTAGCTAGCTACTCCAGCACCTGGAGCAGTGGGGCGTGGTGAGCCACCCACAGGGGTGGCGTGGCAATCCACAAACGGGGGCGCTGCGGAGATCCACAAACGGGTGGCGTGGCAATCCACAAACGGGGGGCACTGTGGAGATCCGCCCAGGGGGGTGGTGTGGCAAGCTGCCCACAGAGTCCGCCTGGTGGACACAAGCCCTACGCTGCTGTTTCGGGCAGCGCAGGGCCCCGAGCTACCACGTCACTCCCAGGAGAGATGCGTGGTTCGGGTGGTTAGTGCTGCCCCCCGCATTGTGCCATTTTGTCACCCCTTTCAAGGATGACACCCGGGGCAGACCGCACCCCCTGCATCCCCTTCCTAGGCTCCCAGCTAGGGCTAGTTGAGGGGGCACAGGTTGCTTTAAGGCAAGGCAAGGAGTAACTTGGTGAAAACCACTCCTTCTGAACTGTAAGCTGCTCTACCAAAAAATAAAAATAAAAAAAATAACAAAAATGAGGCTCACATGAAATTGACCTCCCAAATTGAGTGCTCTATTTGCTGGTGACAAAACTGGGAGAATAATGTTGGTGCTCATTTCAAAACAAGACTTTGGGTCTCCAAGAAAGTCGGTGGCAATTCCAGGAGCCAAAACTACATTTCCCAGACATATCAGTGCAGGATGCAAGCATTCTAAGAAGCCTTTTCTGTGGAATAAGGAACTGCTGAGAACAACCACTGGAAAGTAGTTTTCATCTTTGTCAATGAATCAGGAAGAATAAAACTATGCAGCCTCAAATTTAGTTGAGCAATGTGCAAAATGTCTTAGAATATGCCCTCTGCTTTAGCCTTCCTCTCCTGCATACAGGCAAAGGTGGGTAGAAAACTGGCAGAGAGGACTGGCACTGAACAAGCTGAGACACCATTTAGAGGAGGATTGGGTTTGGCTTTCAGGGGCTGTAGGATCTCTGGACGGGGGAGTTTGTTTCTAAATGTAGCCTCCCATTTCTAAAAGTATTCTCCCTTCCTACTTTGTACATTGGAAAGTAAAGCTTAAATGTAAGTCTTTATATGGTTTCCAACTCACCTAATTCTAAGGGGGGAAGGTGCTCAAAACAAATGCTGATTTGCATATTTTGAAAGTGTCTTTCTCCTCCCCCTCCAGCTGAGTTTTCAAAATGGGCTCCAATATAATAATCATTTGCATACATTAAAATTATCCCCAAAATCAACTTTAAAAAATGAAAACATGTCAGACTGCAGAAGAATCTCTCCTACATATTTGCATCTTATGTCAGAGCTAATTAAGCTGTAGGTTGGTTTGATATGTCAAAAATTGCTTGGATCACAAAAACGAACCTATGCAGATTAGACAGAATACCTTCATTCAAACTACATTAACCTGACAGAAAATTGCTCCTGTGACTGTGAGCCAAGTAGGAGTGGGCACAGTTTCTCTTCATATTTATTTCTATATAAATTTACTAACTATTTATTAAAATTTTCTAATGCAATGTAAAATACTTCTTTTCCTTGCTCTGATATATATAATTAGTGTTGCTCAATTACTATTAAATAAATGTAAAGGCAAATAAAGCTTTCTACAGCCAACTAAATATTTCTGGAGCTCAGTAGGTCAGTTGCGACAACTTTTCAATAACCTAAACAACAAATCTTCAGAAAAATGCAATTACAATGGGACATGTCCTCCTACTTTAGCAAATGGATTTGAAGGACAGATCTGGTTCACATTAATGTCCACAGTTGTGCTGTAAGTTTTGGAAGGTCACTTGTTAAGGGCAGTAGTTCTCTGCTTGCTTCTTCATACAAAAGACATTTCAAAAACAAGCAAATTTATCATCAGCTTTTCTGGACTGTATTCCATTTCTCTCTCTCTTTCTCACCTACACACACACACACACACACACACACACACAACACCACTGTCTGGGGCAGGGGAGGGAACTGTAAACAGTGATGTCAGAAGGAAAGGAAATGCAAAAAAATACAGATAGTGACAATTAACTTATCCATTTACAAAAAAAACAAACAAACCCAGAACAACTTGTGTTGGCAACACATATATGTTTGATTTTGGTAAGCCAAGTAATACAGTGTGATAAAAATATGTTGTGTTGATTCAATCCACAAGTGACAGCATTAAATCTCTTGATGATTTTTAATTCAACAGTTTTACATTGCTGTTCAAAGTTTCTTTTCCAGTATAGCCACACATACCCCCACAACATTCAGAATGCTATCCAGTATGGATAACACAGCACTACCAGCAGATCTGGAGGTTCACAGGAAATATCCCTGTTTCTGTGGCAAAGATGGGGAACCTGAGGACCTTCGGATGTTGGACTACAGTCCCCATAATTCCTGCATATTGCCCATACTGACTGGGGATGAAGGACCAGAGATTCCCTACCCATGCTTTGTGTGAACCAATAGAATATGTGCATAGCCTTTATTCACATCTGTTTAAATTATATGCTTATTTTCATAAAATCATAGGAGCACAGAATTGTAGAGTTGGAAGGGAACCCAAAAGTCATTTAGTCCAACCCTCTGCAATGCAGAAAGTTTCAAGGGACAAGTTTCATACTGAAGAACTAATGATTTGTTGTTTTCAGCTTACAATAAATTCCCATATGTCTTGGTGTCCAGAAAGCGATAATTAGATCTGTGATAGCATCACCTTGTGGTAGGAAGGTAGCAATAAACAGAAACATTTTGGTTGATGGATATGAATTAATTTTTTAGAGTTGTAGAAAACACATTCTATTACTTAGTATTAATTAGCAATACAGTGCATTTCTCTTTTACCACACCCAATGGGGACAAACCAGTTTCTGATGTCTCAGAATGCTAATATACTTAGCAATCTTAAGTATATTATGAATCAAACCCAGACTGTCCCAACATGACGCACACATTTCAGAATGTGTGAATGGAATAAAGGTGTATGAAGGCTGTGACAGGATCATAAGCTCTTTCTTAATTCAAAATGAACCTGGACATGTCTGCATCTCAGCAATTCTTTTGTGCCTCATACAGTGGCCTGGTTGTCACAACATGATAAGCCAAACTATGGCTTCCTGGAACCACGTGAACACACATGCTTCTGGAGAGGAACTCACAGCTGATTTACTCCTACCTGGTTTTTAATACTGCTGTGCCACACTGACCTAAGCCAAAGCTAGACTTTGTGTGTCATCTGAACCTTTAAACTCTCTCCTAACTAACCATGAGCTGTAGTCAAGGTTTGTTCTTGTTTGGGCATAATGAATAATGCCAAAAACTTGCAAGTAGCTGACATCCTGTACCTTTCTCAGACACATGTTTAACAACTGCACTCTCACGGCAGAACTTTTTTATACTTTTTACATATGTCTCTCTCTCTTCTTAGTACGACAGGGAAGATTTTTGTGATATTCCAGTTTGAACTAAGTATTAATAAAATTAGTTAGAAATCAGCACTCCCATCCCGTGTTTTGTGTTTCCTCTTTTCCTTTTCTGTTGTATGGTCAACAGGTTACAGAAAACAAAAAACCATAAGCAGAGTGCATATTACTACACCGTGCTGCAATCACAGTAACTTGAGGGGTGAGGGAGAGCCGTTCCATTGTAGATTTGATCATCAAATGCGTTTAGCATGGCTTACACTGCAACAGCATGGTATTTTCTTTAGTTGTTCACTGTTAAAAGCAAAGCTGAAACCTTTTAGCTGTAATGAAGGATTTTACAAGGTTCCTAATCCCTGTACCCCACCCTGATTCTCCAGTGATCCTGCTGAAAGCTTTAAAACAAGCCACAGCACTAACATGGTGCAGAGCCTGTCGAACATGCTGATCTGCTTATGATTACTCTTGGCCACTGTAAAACAATCACACTCCTCAAGTGAATCGAGTCTGTAGCAACAATGGTGTTATTGACTTGTTGCTCCAGCTCTATTTAGTTATTACCCTCGAGGCCACAATCAATAGACTTTGCACCAAGTCAGCTTAATAAGTCCCAGGCTTTCACTGGAGCTTTGCCAGGAACGGCAAGAAAATCTATGGCAGTCAAACACTTCAAGTATGAATAACAGAGGAGCTGTAACGACAGCTGTATAAATTAATTAACAACAAATGTTCTGATTCTTAAGATGATGATAATGATCATTTAGCTTTATTAGGGAAACCGCAGCCAGAACAAAAACTTAAGCTTTGTATTTTAATTTTAAAATATTATTGGCCTGATGTAAAGCAAAATGAACAAGTTCTCTTTGCCATAGAATGCTTTGTTGAAATGTTTCAATGGCTGGTTTTTTTTAAAAAAACAACAACCACCCAGTTATTCTTCAATTGTGATTATTTATTATGATTTCAGGCTTGGATTTTGAAAGCAGAATACTTGTAAACATTTGGGACTATTTTGGGGACTGATAAATGTTTCGATTTATTTTATTTATCCATAGATATTTGCTTTCCAAACTTTTCAGGACCGAGGTGTAGAACCCTGCATGTCTTATAATAATTAAGACAAAACTAAAGAGGTTAAAAACTCATGTCTTGTAGAATTAAAGAAACACTATTGGCTAGTGTTTTGTAGACTCTTCTTTGTTTACTAACTAAGGATATAGTCTGCAGAGTCATCTCTATGTGGTGTGAATGTTCTGAGTTAAAATGCCCAGCAAACTCTTCTTATAGTGTTACTGTACCTCAGCTCATAAATGTGGGTTGCATTATGGCTATCAAACAATGAAATCCTATAACCATAGGAAGTGACCTGCTGGATCAGATCAAGTTCCATTTACTTCATTGTCCTTTTCCAACACTTACTTACTCAGATATTGCTAGGAAGCTCGTAAGCATGGCAGGACGCAATGCCCCTCCAGCAACTGGCATCCTGAGGCATAATGCCTGTGAAGCTTCCATTTATATAATGGTTTTAATAAGTACACCTCCTGCTTATGATCATTGGAAATAGTAGTTGAATGCTCAGCACACATTTGATGCTTAATAAATATAAAACAGCAGCAGTTGAAGCTGTGAAAAGAAATTGATGGGGAGTACAGTGGGCGCTCGGGTTGTGAACGTGATGCATGCAGGATGCACGTTCGCAACCTGCAGCGGCGCGTCTGCGCACATGCGGGTTGCAATTCGGCGCTTCTGCGAATGTGCAAAGCGTGATTTAGCGCTTCTGTGCATGCGCGACCCCTGAAACCCAGAAGTAACCCGTTCCAGTACTTCCGGGTTTCGGCGGGTCCATAACCCAAAAAAACGAAACCTGAAGCATCTGTAACCCAAGGTATGACTGTAATATTATTAACAGTGGTTGGGCATCATTATTTTTTTAATGTTTATTTTAGCTTGCTACTATTTGGGGAAACTACAAAATTTCTGGTTGCTATCAAGTTACAATGCTTTCCAATAATTTTAATTCATTGGGTCTTCCATTTGTTTTTCTTAATGAGACTTAATGATGATAACCTGAATGCTATATTTTCTGCTGCCATGATGGTTTCTTAGATGGGGCACAGACAGGAGTGAACAGCTGTGATGGTTCCTGAAGCCCAACCCACTGACCACTGAAAAATCTCTCTCAGAACACCCCCTCCATTGGCATTACCATTTTATCAGGCATTGATCCTGCACAATTTCAAGTTTACCTTACCAGCCCTAGTGCTAAACAATTATTTTATTTAACGTGTATAGATGCACATTTACACAGCCTTAATTTTAATTTCCATTGGGAAAGTTTTATTCTGAAAAATTCTCATCCAAGAGTGCTTCTTGTTTCAGCACCAGGACCCTATCCGGGTATTAGGAAGTATTAGAGATGCTACAGTTCCTGGTGCTCCTACAGTGGTGCCTCGCAAGACGAACGCCTCGCAAAACGAAAAACTCGCAAGACGAGTTTTCCGTTTTTGAGTCGTTCCGCAAGACGAATTTCCCTATGGGCTTGCTTCGCAAGAAAAAAGCTCATGGGGAAATCTCCGGGGACCTCTTTTAAATGCTGGTGGTGGGGAGCAAAGCCTTTTGCCCCCCGCCGGCCTTCAGAAGAGGTCCAGGAAGGCCGGCGGGGGCCGAAAGGCTTTGCTCCCCACCGCCAGCATTTTAAAAGCGGTCCGGGATAGCAGGGCTTTCCCACTATCCCGGACCGCTTTTAAAATGCTGGCCATCGGGAGCAAAGACTTTCGCCCACCGCCGGCCTTCAAAAGCCCCCGGGACAGTGGAGACTTCTCTGCTGTCCCGGGGTGATTTTAAAATGCTGGCGGGTGGCAGCAAAGCCCTCCTGTCCCCAGAGCTTGCAGGGCGGGAGGTGGGGAGAAGGGCTTTTCTTCCCACCGCCAGCCTTCAGAACAGCCTTCTGAAGGCTGGCGGTGGGAAGAAAAGCCCTTGTCCCCCCCCCCCAGCCTTCAGAAGAGGTCGGGGGACAGACTGTCCCCGGACCTGGTCTGAAGGCGGTCTCCATAGGAACGCATTGATTGATTTTCAATGCATTCCTATGGGAAACCGTGCTTCGCAAGACGAAAAACTCGCAAGAAGAAAAAACTTGCAGAACGAATTAATTTCGTCTTGCGAGGCACCACTGTATTTAAGTAGCTGGCTGTTTGCTCTCCAATTGTGGTAGGGCCAAATATTACCCTCTAGGACTACTGGGCCATTAATGAAGTGGATATACTTAGAATGCCCTGTTTAACAATAAGCAGTTTCAGAACTCTACTATGCAAAAGGTGAATGGACAAATCAAAGGTGCCAGAAGACACTTACTGTACTAATAGGTTATGATTTAGAGACATTGCTTGATTTCAGGGATGTCCAACCGGTCAACCCCCGGTTGATATAAGTCGATCGTGGGCACATTTTCCTCCATGGGGGGAAAGGAGCATCTGCCCCCCCCATCGCTATTTCCTGTATTCGCACACGATTTGAAGAACGGAAGATGGAGTTACCACTGGGATTTCCTCTTGTTATTTGATTAATGGCATTCCCCCCCCCAAAAAAAAAGTGGAAGAAGAATTAGCTGTCTCTCCTAAAAAAGGTAAACAACTGTGGCTCCCCCCCCCCATGGGTAGATCACTGCTAGTTTTTCCCCCTGGGAGTAGATCACATTCTCTTGTGAGTTGGACGTCCCTGCTTTATTTGGTTAACCTTTTCATAAAAGTTGGTATTTTGCAGACTTTCCCTAGGATCACACATTGGGATGCTAAAACAGAGAAAAGCCAGAGGCTGCTGTACAAAATGTTGATGGACTCTATAATCGTTTCCCAATCTCATTACAGTTACTCTACTATGGGCTTTTTGGAGACAAAGAAAATGTTACTTGTACTTCTCAGGTAGCAACACAACTTTCAGTGCAGGGACACTATTAGATGCTGAAGGTCCAAATGAATAGGCCCAAATGAATGATACAAACACTATTCTAACTACCCTCATTTCTTGAGGGTTTCTATTTTTCAGCATATATTGGATGAAACATAGTAAGTTCCAGAAATGCTGCCAGGAGAAGGTGAGGGTACAGATGCCAGTAAAGTTTGTCACTCTTTAAGATCACCAATGTATTTTTCTCCTGTACCATTCCTGGAAATGTTGGCTTTTGTAACGGAGCTAAATAATGGTACTAACTGCAGGGGACATGCAATGGGAGCCAACTACCCCGTAAAGCCCAGGTTTGCCAAAACTTTATAATCAACGTCATATGAATTTGTTGGCTTCCACCTCTTCATCGTTTCTCAGATGAAAATAGGGACATTCTATTCTACTTCGGGAAGCTTCTCCCATGTTTGATCTCCTGCACACATGTATGTCATATACAGTGGTACCTTGGGTTACAGACGCTTCAGGTTACAGACTCCGCTAACCCAGAAATAGTACCTCGGGTTAAGAACTTTGCTTCAGGATGAGAACAGAAATCGTGCTCCAGTGGCACGGCAGCAGCGGGAGGCCCCATTAGCTAAAGTGGTACCTCAGGTTAAGAACAGTTTCAGGTTAAGAACGGACCTCCAGAACAAATTAAGTTGTTAACCAGAGGTACCACTGTACACATATACACCTGTCACCTTGAGCCAATTACAACATCTCAGCCTAACCTACCTCACAGGATTGTTGTAAAGAAAAAATGTGCAAGGGATTGTTACATTTTCATTCAAAATATAGGAAAATGTCAGCATCATCATGTACTTCATTTGGTGCTGGTATTTTATTTTCAGTATAAACATGATTCCATTTCCTTCCTTTTCCTTCTCCTCCCCTCAAAGTTTTGCCTCTTACCTTTCCTTCACTGGCTTTGTCATCTTAAATCAAAAGGAGGCTGTCTTGAGAGAGGGAGGGGGGAAGCAACAAAATAATAATAATGATGATGAACTTGGCCTAAGCCAGTGCCAAAATCCAGTCAAACAGAAGGAACGACCCAGCAACAGGCTCGCACCATCCTGCCTCCTAAAAGGACAGTGGCCTGACCAATCAACGCACTGTTTTGGGGCCCGTAGCAACACAGTAGAGAAGAAGCCAATGAGGAACAAGGGTGTTTCCTTTGCTCCCTGATAAAAACTCTTCTGTACACCCCTTGTAGCTCATAGAGGAAGGCTGGCTGTGCGGGCAAAGCGCTAATTGACTCTATGTCCATCGTCATCCTAAAAGCGAATCAGTGTCATCCTAAAAGTGAAGGGGAAGCTGCTGTCAATGCTGCATAGCTGAAGATGGCGACATAAAGAGAAGCCTGATTGGTAGAAGGCGACGCCACTCAGCTCTTCCTCCTCCCTCCAGTCACTTCCTCCTCTTCCCTCCGCCTCCCCGCTGGTGTAGCCCGGGCTGCAGCAGCTGCTGCTCCTTGGTGTCCCAAGAGCTCATGGCTGGCAAAGGAGCAAGGAGAGGAGCCCACCAATGTGGAGTGGCTGCTGCTCTGGCTGCTGCTGCTACTGCCACCACTGGATGGGGCTGCTACGACCACCCTGTGTCATTGCTGCAGTCACTGCCTTCTCCATGGAACATGCAGGGGGCGGCATTGGTGGGGGAAATCGGGACATTCCAAGATCAAATCAGATGCCAGGATGGCTTCTGTAATTCCAGGACCATCCCGGGAAAATCGGGACACTTGAAGAGGATGTCTATCTATCTATCTATCTATCTATCTATCATTCAAGTATTTTAGGTCGTGTTTTAAAGCAAAAGCCCTCACAAAGTGGGTTCCATGAAAAAACAGCATATCCAAAGTCTACACATACAAACAGTGCTTTTTTTCGGGGGGTACTCAGGGGTACACATACCCCTAAACATTTTGTGAATCTAATTCTGGCCTCATTGAGGGGCAGTATTTCAATATGAGTAGGAAAATGAGAGTACCTCTAAACATTTTTTTTAAAAAAGCACTGCATACAAACAACCCATTATTAAAAAGGAAGTATCCACCAGCAATAAAAAATTACAACAGCAGCAGCCAGTACTTTTCACTATATATTCACCAAGGCACAAAAATAGGTCTTGGTGGATATTTGGTGAATAACAAGTCTATCACATATATTGAATCCATTGGCAAGAACCCATTTCATGTGGCTACCCTATGTGTTATGATTGGGGAAAGTCACATTGCAGCGGGGGGGAAATGGTGAGGTCATTCTACTCAGAGACTTCACTGAAGCATTAATCTCCATCAAGCATTTCTGCGGCTAATTAATTTTTACAAACTTCCATTTAAAAGTCATGTGCCTTGCTGGCTTGATTAGAGTGGTGGTAGATGTGGTACCTATCAACAAGTCTTTGGATTCTTTGAGAAGTCATCTATTCTCCCGCTATGTCAGCTCTTTACGTAGTTTGCTCCAAACCTCCTTCATCGTGATAGAGTGGCTCAACCTAATCTAAATGTTTTGATCTATTACAAATGTGGAAAATTAGATACTGGCACAAAAAGGCAGCTGCTTTCAAGCACTGCGTTTAAATGACCTCTGTTGCACAGCATGGGGGCAAATGAATCAGACTCTTCCAATGGAAATTGCTTTACCTTCGGGTCTTTGGGTAATATGGAATGAGAAACTCAAAGCTTGCTTTAAATGACAGAATTAAGCTGGATGTTACTTGCAAATTGATTAATTTCCTCAACAGTCTAAGTGTTATCTAATGAGTGTCCCCCCCCCCCTTTCTACAATGTATATGCCACATGAAAACCCTTTACTAAAATAAACATGACAGTATCAAGAATATAGTGTAAGGGACACTGATAAATTTCATTCAAAAGACAGAGCTTTTTTTTTTTAATGAAGATATCCAAACATGTTAGATATACAGTTTTCAAAAGCTACTGTTTCTCAGTTATACCACTTGAACTAAAGTTCCATCCAGAATCCAAACAATATATTTGTTTTTTTTAATATCAATGTTAAGCTGTTCTTTAGGTTTCATTGACTGAAGTGCTGTGAGTGTGGAATGGTAGTGAAAACTAGATAGAATGTGTTTTCGTAGCATTCTGTCAACCAACTAGCTAATAACGAAATATAATCATAACAATGTTTGTGCTGCTCAGGCAGGATAAAAAAGGCAGAGCTGGATGTGCTGCCTGTTACCAGCACCACATTGAGCAACAATTCTGCAAACAACATAAAAATGTGTGATGCTAAAACTGCTGTTGTCCTGGACTAGGATACAGCATTTTCAGAACCAAAAAAAGAGGCCTCAACCAGCCAGCCAACTTGCAAGGCCTGGAAAATATGAATATCTTCTCTCTCTCTCTCTCTCTCTCTGAATCTTGCTATTGCTACAGTTTATAACGTGAAATGCAAAACATTTGTGAATTAAGATTGCATCTTAAACCATGAAAAAGGAAAATGAGGATGGCTTCATCTATCTTCTGAAAGTACCCTTTTTACATATCTTAAGCTATGTGCAGAACGAAGTGCTGGAGAGGAATATGTGGGCTGAAGAGTTGCTTGGGCAGTTCACATGGGCAGTCCAGCAACATGAATGAATATTTCATTAAAAAGAAGATTTGTATTAACTGTTTAGAAGAAACTATTCAAACACACAGTGTGTGTGTGTGTGTGTGTGTGTGTGTGTGTGTGTGAGAGAGAGAGAGAGAGAGAGAGAGAGAGAGAGAGAGAGAGAGAGATCACATCAAGGCCTCCAAATTTTGGCTACATCAACATGCTTCCCAAGATATGAACAATGTAACTGATTTTCTGTAGCAACATACCAGGAAGGTTTGATGGAAAGGGAGTGCTGTTAAGGAAGGCTACCATTGTCTCCAAACCATATAGGCATCAGGATAAAATAGCACTGTATTATGACACACACCTTTCACTGTAGTGTTGAGAACACACGTTTAAACAAGTCTGCTGTATTCAATGTGAACGTTTCTAGAACAATGTGAGTTAAATAAAGCTTGAGAGCTTTAGATGGGTATTATGGGATTTTTGAGGAAAGCAATATCTAAAGATGAGTTGTGGCAAGAAAGCCTCAAAGGTTGGCTGATACTACACGTATGCAACTACTCAGAAATATCAGTAGTTTGACACACCCTTCCTCACATCCCAGTTTAAGTGTTTCTAATTTGCCACCAAGTGGACTCCCTTCTTTCTCCCCCCCCCAAGCCCTACATACTCTCACCTTTCTCTAATTTGCTGCTAATCTGTAACTCCTCTGACTGCCATATGTCTCATTCATAAAATGAGGTACAATGCTGTTTATCCTGGACTGGAGCTGATTTCTTCTACAACATCACTGCTTAGCTACAACTTTAAAAGGTAAAGGTAAAGGTACCCCTGCCCGTACGGACCAGTCTTGACAGACTCTAGGGTTGTGTGCTCATCTCACTCTAGAGGCCGGGACCCAGCGCTGTCCGCAGATACTTCCGGGTCACGTGGCCAGCATGACAAGCTGCATCTGGCGAGCCAGCACAGCACACGGAACGCCGTTTACCTTCCCGCTAGTAAGCGGTCCCTATTTATCTACTTGCACCCGGGGGTGCTTTCGAACTACAACTTAGAGCAGTGGTAAACAACAGCTTTTGTTGGGTTACCAAACCCACCACCCCTGACCACTGGTCACCCAGGAATAGGGCCTTCTTGGTTGTGGATCCACTATTGTGGAACACAACTAGGTAAGTAGTATCCTTCAGGCCCTTTAAACAGGCATTCAAAGTCCCATCTTTTTACAGTGACTTTCAGTGACTAAAATGTGTTGTAGAAACAGTGCCGTGTTTTGTAGGGTTAGATTATATTGTGAGTTTTGTGCTTTTTAGTTGTGTTCTGAAATGAAATGGTTGTTTCTGCTGGTTATATTATGTTACATTTTTTGCTTTTAATTTGGGTGTATGTTTCTTCATAAACAGCTTTGAGAAGAGGTTTTTTCCCCTGGAAGAGCATTTAAACTTAAACTGCCCTGAGACCTCTGGGTATAGGGTAGTAGATAATTCCAAATAAATAAATAAGTAAGTAAGTAAGTAAGTAAGTAAGTAAGTAAGTGAGGCACTACATTATCTATCCTTGATCAAAAGAAACCTACAATACAGGTGGATACCCATGATAAGGAGAGCAAGAAACCCATCCTTTACTTCAGGCCTGCACAATCTGCAACATGCCAAGCTGAATGCTGTCTACCAGCCACATATGATGTCCGGTTTAATAAAACATTTCTTCCTGCTGCCTGCCTGGGAATGCCAAGGCCACAACAGGTCACAGGTTGCCCCCCTGATCTAGTAATATGCATCTTAGGCTACATGGGTTGTGCTCACACTCAGCACAATATTTGTAAGATATATGTAATCAAAATAAGAATTTTAGTGAAAAAAGCTTCTGACAGTGGATATACTTTTAAAATCAGGTTCACACATTAGCTGATTTACAGTCTTGCTGTAACAGCCTGTATGCTTTCCTAATGGCCCCGCAACAAGCACTCCTTACTGATATTTCATCCAATCTTCCTTTCCTTTCTTTGAATTGCAACTTAAAATTAATTTTTTAACAAGAAAGAGAGAAAATGCATTATTAATTAAATGTAGAGAAGGAATAATTGAGTATGTACTAAAGCAAAAATTATTCAAAAACAAACAAGTACGCAACCACACACCAATAGGCAAATATTGACAACGGAGTAAAACAAAGGGGAGAAACTAAGAGCCATTGCTAATTAATTCTAGAAACATCTGAAGGTAAAAATGCATTCTATAACTATAAGGCAGGGGTGAGAAAGCTTTTTCAGATTAGGACCATGTTTTCCCATGGGTAACCTTCTGCGGGCCCCTTGCCACTGGTGGGTGGGGCCAGAGGAAAAAAAGTAGGTTTGACTCTTATTTTGCACAGTTGACTACATTGCAGCCATGCAAAAGGCAGAAGTTAACAACTCTGCTATAAAGGTATAAATACAGACCCTAGGATTTATGTAGACATGGAGGCTAACATGGAGTGTGGAATCTTGGAAATTCCAAGACATGAAAACCACTTTATGTCATGTTCAGATATCCCCCACCCCCAAAAAATACATTTGATGAACCACACATTTGATGGACATTATGTAAAGCAGTGATGAGAACCTCAGAATGAGGCTAAATGAAGCCTTCAGGGCCTCTCTATTTGGCCCTTTGGACTCTCACCAGGCTATGCCCCTCAGAAGCCCTGCCCCATGCCCTCTTCAAATGCCTTTGCTGGGCAGCACTGTGCCCTTGAATTGTGATAATGCCATTTGCTTGCCTAGACAGAGTTGGGTGTGGTGTCAGGAAGTTCCCACAGAAGTCAGAAATGTTTGACTTTTGCATAAGTTGACTATAGTCTACTGTGAATGGTAAGATTTGCATCTCTTGCTCTATCCACCTTTGCCTCTGGTAAACACTGAGCCAATCATAGCCTGGCCTACCTCTGGTCCCTCCTACCCATCACGGGCAAGTGGACCCCTGAAAGTTGCCCATGAAAAACTGCTGCCCTCAGGCTGAAAAGGTTTTCTCACCCCTGTTGCAAAGACTGCAGCCTGCATGCATACAAAACTCCATCCACCATAACTAGCAATAGGGCATTGTTTACTTCGCTCCTCTTGCTATTAAGCTCCAAAAGGACTCTGATGTGAACTGTCTTCTGCCTAGTTGTGAATGATAAAACCTTGGGCTAGAGAAAGGGAGTGTGGTAAATGTGGGTGAGTTTGAATGTCTCAAGTACACAAGTTACTATGTCAAGTATTACTACTCCTCAAGCAAACCCCACCCCCATTTCTAGTAAGCTGAGGAGGCAGCCTAGTTGCGTTCCTAAATCACTTATACCGATGAAGATCACAATTCATGCAGACATAGAGGAAAGAGGAAACTCTAACAACCTATGCCACCTTGCCCAGAGGTTGGGAAAGCCTTAGAAGTCTTGGCCTGATAGACATCTGTGGTGAGAACAAATAAGGGAGATTGCAAGAGGTGCAAGCTTGAGAAAGGCAGGAGGATATCAGCAGATGTAAAGCAAAACCATACTGACCACGGTTTGCTCTATCTACCACTTTCCTTCCATAGAAACAGTAATGAGCTACCACTAACACGTTCTCCGGTGCAGAAGGCAGTTAAGTCAAATAATCAAGTGTGCTGTTGCTAGTTTGGGTGTATCATTCGGCTGTGCAAAAAAAAAAAGGAGGCCAAATAGATAGTTATGCCTCCTTATCTCTAATAGCTGCTGAGCTTGAGCATACTGTCTCACTCTACCTTCTTTAATAAGCAAAATGATGATGCTTTAATGAGCTTAATTGTACATTCCTGATGTTCATGCTTTGTTGCCACCCAGCTTCTTCAACATTCAGCAGTTTACTTCCCCTTCCCTCTCTCTCCCAATCTTTAACTTGAGCAGCATAATTATTCTCTTGTAAATCTCCCCCACCTCCCTTCTGTATTACTGTAAATGGGCATCTTTGAAAAGGGGGTGGTAGGCAGCTTTTGGTACAGTGGTTACCAAGGATCCCTTCATCAAAGGAGCCTTTGTGAGCATGCTCTGGAATGAAGCCAATCAGATCATCTTGCTGTCTGTCTGAGGAAAATTCGCCCCTGGTATGCAAGCCAAGTCAAGCTCTGTAGACAGGGTGACTGCACTCCTAGTTTAACCTGTCTTAGCTGAATGAGAAAAAAGAAGGAAAAAAATGCTACTAAGAAAATTACCTGTTTGGCTCCAGACTGAATTAACTTGTTAATATATAAGTATGTTTATTATTTCCCTCTACAAATGCCCCCATCTACAACCTATTCATTAATGTTATCTGGTCAGCTTGCTTGAAATATGAAAAAATGTGGAAATGTAATAAGGCTAAACAGCCAGCAGGCAGGCCATAATGTATTTTCTAATTGTATGGCAGAAAAGTAGTGTTATTAACAAATGACAGGGCAGCACATCATTTTCTTCTGCTGAGTTAGACGAGGAGAAGAGGTTCATCTTTGGTATAGGATTTGGTGGTACAGGACTTGGCCATTCAGAGGAAAATCCCTGAATTCAGATCAAGCCTTGATATCCTCTTAGAAAGAGCTATGTGTACTTCATATATTCAGGTGTAAAATGTGGAAAGGCTTGTCTAATTAAGCTGAAAAGTCCACATATAATTGGCTTTAAGAAGCAAATTGCTAATCTATGTGGCTTTGTAGAACAGTTGGGAAGTATGTGAATGGTATAGCTTCTGAAGGCAGACAAACCAAAGGAAAGGTTTCAGTAATCTGGGGGAGGGTGGAGTTACTGTTTCTCACACAGCA
Organism: Podarcis raffonei; assembly: GCF_027172205.1. Taxonomy (NCBI): domain Eukaryota; kingdom Metazoa; phylum Chordata; class Lepidosauria; order Squamata; family Lacertidae; genus Podarcis; species Podarcis raffonei. The sequence goes on from NC_070606.1 coordinate 52,990,767, forward strand.
ATCCCTTCTATCTTCAGTTCATTCTTCATTGATTGACATAACTTTTTTGTCTCTTTGCCTTTTGCAAATCAGTTCTTAAACTTTATAAACATTATACTGAGAACAGTGCAAACTGCCTGCTTTGCATATTGCATTATGAGTAATTAATGTCAGTTGCAATCCTAAAAATAGGCAATTGATTCCTGAAGTTTTAGGATTAGTTCCAATTATCTAATGCAGAATGTTTCATATCAAATAATATTATTAAGTCCAGGCAATGCTTTCATCTGAATTTGGCATTCATTACATTAGAGCAGTGGAGATACAGCATTGCAATATGTCCTGGATGGGAACAAAATTCCATTTGCTTTTCTCATCCCAGTGGAATAAATCACTTTTGACAGTTGTAAGTTCTATGAGAGTCATTCCTCTAACCTGCTAATTTGAGTTTAGAACGTGAGATGGTACACAGCTGACTGCTTTTGTTCTGAAACTTGTTTTCTTCTTTTTCCAGAGCTAGCAGTAATCCCTTTTGCCAGCCCACCCTATCTCTGCAACTTTCTCAAGTTTCTCTTAAATACTTCTCCCCCTTTGTGGTTTCCTTCTGCTCTCTGCATCCTCTTGACTTTTGCGTTTCTCTTTTTAAAAACACCTTGTAAGTGCCAGACAGGAATTTCCCAACACTTTGTCTTGCATTAGGCAAGTGATAATAGGAACAATAGAGAATTATGTTGGGGAAGCTTTGACAAAATGGTAGAATTTAAATGAGTATGTGGCTTTTGCTGTTTGGAATGTGTCCACTATATATGTTTCCACTTATTCCTCTTCTTCTCATTTTAGACAACCAAGTAGGTGAGACTGTAGTTTAAAATTAATAATGATAAGGGATAGCCAGATATGTAACAAAATGGCACCAGGTGCACAAGCAGCTATAGTATTTACTGTCTGGAACTACTGTTTTGATAGGAAATATTAAAGAAGAGTAAGAATACTCTAATGTGTACCATGCTGGGTGGCTGATGCAAGCATGTGAAGTGTTGTTCAGGCCAAGAGTTCCATGTGACCACTATCATTGCTGTAGTGGTTAAGGGTGTTGCACTGGGACTTGAGGAACCAGATGTTACTGGGTGACCTTGGGCCAGTTACTGTCTCTCAGTCTAACCCACATCACATGGCTGTTGTGATGATAAAGTGGATCACGGGGATCCATGTACGTCACCTTGAGCTATTGGAAAAAATGGTGGGATGCAAATGTAATCATCAGCATCCCATAAATAAATACATTAGTGCAGCTAGCTGACATGCATCTACTGCAGATTGGATGGTTGGAAACTTTTGTTTCTGTCCAGCAAACTCTTGGCTGCATCTGCAAGGGCTGCATATTTACATCCATCTACAAAAAGGTAGCTTTGGCATTGCAAAAAGATATGTGTAGGAAACTCCCACTCTTTGCCACTAGGCTGAAAGCAGGAGAACTGAACATTCAGGAGATCCAGATACATAGCATAGTATTTTCAGGGTTCTGCAATAGATATATAGAGTAGGGGAGGATTTTTGCACGTGGCCTTAAATATTTGGATAAGCTAACAGACTCAGCAAGCCAAACTAAAGTCAGGATCTACTAAGGCATCTGCAAAGCTGCCCCCCCTTATTTAACAGCAGAATCAGTATACTCCTTAGTGTGCTGCACCAAGATAGCACAGCAGGCAAAGCTCTTCTTGTGTCCACTATCCAAATTGAAAAGAAAAAGTGAGGAATTAAACAGGGTTACATGTAGCTGCTGTGGTTGGCACAGAGCTGGTGTGGAGTTATGGAAATCAGATATACTGTCTAGAAACACCATTTTAGGAAACAAAGATGTGCTTTGTGTGTTCACCAGAACATATTTTTTTCCCAAGGCCCTTATTCAGTGAAGTAACTGTAGCTGTGTTTTGCTACTGTCCCACAGAAAGATGAAAACAGGGACAGGCAAGCAGCTTTGCATTAGACACACATGTTCCAGATGTCAAAGTATTATGCTTCTTTTCCTCACAGGTACAGATATTCATCTTTTATTGCCTGATTATATATATCTTAAAGTAAAAACATCAGGAGATTCAAAAAGAGATAGTAGAAACATACTACTTCAGGGAAAAATTATAAAGGGATATGTTTTTCTTTAATAGCCTGTATAAAAGCACAATCTGATGTGCTAGTCTTTACAAAACAAAGGGGTTCTTTCTCCACAGCTTAGTTTATACTCACTATACGGCCATTACCATGCTATGTACAGTATTTACTTTTTACCAAGTTACGCAGCCCAACCACCTGAATAAAATTAGACTTGACAAAACAGAATTTCTGGCTGCCCCATGCAAATCCTAATTTAACCAACTAAAAGTAAAATACTATGCAGCTCTACTCGGACATAAGATCCACTGAGTTCAGTAAGGCTTACTTTCTGATAAGTAGATAGACTGCAGCCTTAATAGCATACACACTTTCTTACAACCTGTTCCTTTAATTCCATGATAATAATCTGACTGAAGGGGGAAGGAGAATTTCCAGATTTGGTCCTTGCCAATTAATATTTTAGCATTTAGGCTGCACTAGCCCTGAAAATCAAGCTTAAAGTTTGTTTCTGGAAAGGTCCACACTTCTACTTTGGCTTGTCACATAACAATAAAGTTGTTTGTGCCCAAAGTTATGAGGAATGCTTGTTCTGTCCTTCTGCCCATATGCTCCACTTTGGCTACTTTTGTTGTTTGGTTGAATGAAGGGGCAACTAACACAGTGGCACTGAAATACAGACAGCTTCACATTTCAACCTAGCTTCGGTACATTTCAGGGACTTATGCCTGTTTGTGAAGAAGGCTCTGAAACATATTCTTATCAAAACCAAGAAGGAAAAGAAAGCCTTCTGACCACAAAAGGAATGTCAAGCATCCCAAAGTCAATACAGGAGGGGCTTCTCTTCTTTCCTTCAGTCATACAAACAGCATTTTCATGCCAAAACTGGAAGTAGAACAGGCCAGCCTAGTCTAAAGCCCAGTCCTTGTCCTCCATGTGAGGCTTTGCCTCTCAGCCCCCCAGAGGAGGGCAACAGCCTTTATGGTAGAAGCATTCCACACAGGGTAGGGCATCTGCAGGCAATTCTAGCAGCATGGAAAACTTCCACATACACTGAAGCATATTCCACTGGCTTCCACTTCCAGCCAAGCTGCCTCTAAGTCTCCAAACAACTGCTCATCTCATCATGATCAGAGTGATAGAGAACATACTGACTCACAGCACACCCCTTGGAACCTTTCCTATCTTCATCGCCATCCTCAAAAAGTAGGAGCTTTGAGATCCAGTTTGAACATGTATCACAGTTTTAAGGTGGAAACCTTGGTGCCAACTGGGGAAGCAGTATGCCCCAGTGACTTCCTTACAGTCTTCCCCACAGGAGGTATTTGAGATTGGCTTACAAAGGACATTATTATCAGTTTCAGTGTGCCCTTCTGTCTCACCTCAACACCCAGGATCTCCTTTATAAAAGAACACTCTATTTCCCCAGGCCTCTGTTTTCCACACCACTTAACTGTGTATTTCACTAACCCTTTAGGATATTGTCAAAGTGCAAGTTCGTGGGGTGTTTTTTTTTTTTTTTTGAATGAGTGTGCTGCATTTCCCCCTTTTTTGCTCATCATATACTTTAAAAAACCAAAACCAATTGGGCTGCAGTATAAATTGAACATTCAGTTATTCCTGTTTCCACATTCAGCATGGTGCAGATATAAGGGTGCACAATAAGAATCTGCCTTGGCGTACAAGACCAGTTCACCAACTGAGTAACCTCTGTACAACTCTGTACAAATGTGGTTGTGCAAGACAGCTTATTGGTTCTACTCAGCTGTATTAGAAAATGTACTCACTCGAAATTAAGCTCTTAGAATACGAGAGGCTATTCAGGTAGCTATTTTCTTCTTGGAAAAGGAAGGTAAATAAGGTTTCTCCCCCCCCATACCTACCCTACCTCTCCAGATAGCACAATTAAATCTGACCTGATAAATGCACTTAGGGCTCAAACATCTCTGATACCAGTCCAGCATATCAGCTTGCACTTGTTAATACCAAAACCTCTTTTTCTATTTTTCTTTCTGCCATTTTCATTGTCCTGCCTCTCGGCTGGAAAAAATGGGATTTGCTGGGCACTTCACTAGTCATTTTAGCAAACCCATTTATTCAGCTGAAGATAGTTATTCACAGGTACATACAAACAACGGAAGATTCCAGTGTCGTGCTTAGCAATAAAGAAAGGACAAATCATCCTACTGTACTGAGTGTTGTATCACACAATAATCTCTGTTCAGCTGCTTCACTTCTGGAGGCAATAGGCAGCATTTAAATTGCATTCTTTACAGAAATGTTTTGTTCAAGCTAAGGTTCACTGAAAAATAAAATCACTCACCTTTGATCTTGGAAAACTTAGCAACAGTAATTTTGGCTCACTGGTAGATGCTCCTCAGAGCTGACGCAGAGTGGAATGACCAAAATAGCAAAGTTCCTGGTAGCCACAATGACTACTTTGCTCACAACCCCCAGGCAGAACACACTAAACAAATACAGTGGTACCTTGGGTTAAGAACTTAATTTGTTCTGGAGGCCTATTCTTAACCTGAAAATGTTCTTAACCTGAGGTACCACTTTAGCTAATGGGGCCTCCTGCTACCGCCGCCACGCCGCCATGCGATTTCTGTTCTCATCCTGAAGCAAAGTTCTTAACCCGAGGTACTATTTCTGGCTTAGTGGAGTCTGTAACCTGAAGTGTCTGTAACCCGAGGTACCACTGTAAATTCTTTCTGAGTGGGACTTAGCTAATGTGGCACTGTCCAGCGGTTGTTGGGCTACAAGTCTCAGCAGCCCCACCCAGCATGGCCAAAGGCCAGGGACAATGGGAGTTGTTGTCCAACAACATATGGAGGATACCACACTGGCTACTAAAGGAGTTAGGGCAACTTGAAAAAGAGTAATGTCAGATTTGCTTGATAACTCAAGACTAGTAAAGTACTTTTTCCAAGTTAACAGATGTAGAAAGAAACCCTGAGTATAAGATCAACACAAGAAACTAATCTCACAAGGTTGTGGTGTGGGAACAGCAAGGTTGTACTTCTTTACATAACTCTGAATTACTTGGATGGGTGGAATCAAAATAGGGTATGTATGTCAAGGTTTTCACAGAAAACACTGAAGATACCATGAGATACCATGGAAAAGATGGGTAGAAGTCATAACAAAAAAGCACTGTGCGCTTTACCAGATTCTCCTTTGTCAATATTACAATATACTGAACTTTAGAGAGTAGAAAGTCAGATGTGGTTCCCAGTGCAACTAACAGCTTTGACAAAGGCAAGGTGGGACTTTATGTGAGCCCATCCTTCCAACAAATCTTTAGGCTTGAATTATTTCCTTTCATCAGTCAGCCACATTTTAATCACTATGCAAACAAATGCCACATTCTCTTGCAAGCCTTTATGTGTTTACTTGATGAACCAGCAAGGATGAGTATGGCTCCTTTGAGAGAAAGATCTAGCAAGTGTTTTGTCTGAAACTGACACCAGTTCATGTTGGATCTAGAGTGCTGAATTTTGTTATTGACTAGTTTGGAAGAAGGGATATTCTCCCGCACAACTTTTCCTCACCCCTGTGGTGTGCCCATATTTATGAAATGTGATGCCTGCAGGAAATCTGTGGCCATTTTTTACTTATAGTTGTAAGGGATTTTTTTAAAATAGAAAAATAGTTTACACTGCCTGTTTGTGCAGCATGTCTAGAATTTGTTTCTGTGGTCTTTTCCTCATATACCTGTTTTTAAAAAGTAGTAGATCTCAACAGGGGATAAAAATACCCCATCTCAGGTTAGAGGAAAGCCTTTTTTCCTCTACTCTTGAATGTGTATCACAAGGCCAAATTGATTAAGTTGAATGTAAAGGCTCATTGTTTACCCAGCAAGACACCTCTTGTTTTCCAAATAAAGGAATGCCAGCCATTACATACTTACATACTGTTGTATACTTTGAAAGCTGATAAAGAAAAGAATTGTAAGAGGACCCAAATCTAACTACCTGGGGCTATTAAAAGCTGTTCAAATTTCCTTACAAACATCTATGAATACTTTATGCGGAGAAGCTTTAATGTCTTCTTTCACACCTCTTTGGCATCCTCAAGCTGAGCAAGAAACAACATTTGCTCCATGGTTTGTGTGCACTAATAGCAAAGAAAAGTGCTCTTAGCTTTTCCTTGTAGGACTACAATAAATTCTGGGAAGGTGGATTTATAAAAAGGTTGGATTAGCATGTGGAATATTTTATGATTTTTGATCTTCTGGCAGATCAGAAATTTGATCAGGCATTTACTTCATAAATTCCCAAACCACCATTTGGCTATTTGGACCATAACACATGCTATGTTTAAGTCAAACTTCTGTTAGGTAAACAGGCAAATAATTTGCAAGTATGCATTTAAGAGGGCAGAAGTCACAGAAAATGTGTATGTTGCTTGTCAGTTTATTTGAAGGAAATTGTGTAATCACCTTTAACATAGCTGTTAGCCTTTACCTTGAAGGTTAAGCTCACAGTTCCTGTATTTTGCCTCACTTAACTATTAATCACTCAAGAGAAAATTCAACATTTTCCCTCCTTAAATTAAATTGTTCACAGTAGAGTTAAAGCTGAATCTGAATACCATTAAAATTGCAGTTGCCAGTTTTAGCTCAATTTATCTAGTATTTACTTCACCTCTCTACAAGCATTTTCTAATGAAGAACAGGTAGCTCCTGGATAAAAGAAAGGTATTACACAGTATAATTAAGCAAGAAAAAGCGAGCAAGAAAAATAAATAAAAATAAAGCAAAATAAAATATGTAACTAGCTCTTTCAACTTCAGATATTGCCATAGTACAGTACTCTGTATTTTGAAAAAACTGGTCTGAACAGATAGCTCTCTCTATAGGAAATTAGCAGCCACCACCTATCTTTTTTCCATATGTAGAAAAGACATGTACATTGTATCTGAACTATATAGATGAGTTAACCAAACTGGGCAATTAATGGTCACTTTGCTGATAAAAATAAGAGAAAATAAATCACACCACTCTTAAGAAACGGTATGTGAAAGCTATCTTACACTTCGCTGTTATCAAGAAACATATTCTTCAAAATCATGTCACAAAAGCATGTATTTGGGGAGCAGACATACACCATCCTAAAACTGCAAGAAACAATTTGCAGACCATTGTTTATAAACTCTATCTTTTGACCAAGCACAAGGCTTCTTAAGGACAAATCTAAGCTTTACAAGTTACTCATAACTCTGATCTCCATCTGAGATTAACCTGTATATACCGAAATGGTAAAATATAAATATCCTAAATTATAGTCATTATTAGGGACACAGGTGGCACTGTGGGTTAAACCACAGAGCCTAGGACTTGCCGATCAGAAGGTCAGCGTTTCGAATCCCCGCGATGGGGTGAGCTCCCGTTGCTCGGTTCCAGCCCCTGTCCACCTAGTAGTTCGAAAGCACGTCAAAGTGCAAGTAGATAAATAGGTACCGCTCCTGCGGGAAGGTAAACGGCGTTTCCGTACGCTGCTCTGGTTTGCCAGAAGCAGCTTAGTCATGCTGGCCACATGACCCGGAAGCTGTATGCTGGCTCCCTCGGCCAATAAAGCGAGATGAGTGCCGCAACCCCAGAGTCGGTCACGACTGGACCTAATGGTCAGGGGTCCCTTTACCTTTATAGTCATTATTGATTACATTTATATACCACCATCTCTTTGGGGAGCTCAAGACAGTGTATGTGGTTCTCCCCTCACAACATATGTTTGAGAAAAACTAGGCTAAAAGATGGGTTCCTGGCTAGGATTGTGGCGTTCTGAACCTAGTTTCCATCCAGTCTTTGTTGAAATTTAGTTGGACTACTGCACCACAAACTACTCTACAAGTGAATTACGAGTATGCTATATTGCTGATTCAGTCAGAAAACGGGTCCATGTAGAAAAGACAGCACTATTATCCAAATCCACACCAACGAGGGGTAAGACTTTTTCAAGCATTCCCTGTTTTGGCACTTTGGAACCCTTCAATAAACCCTTCCATCTGAACTCTTTACTCATTTTTAGACATCAAGTATGAACTTTTTAATTATTTATTTACTTGGTTTAGCGGTTTGTTTTGTTTTAATGGAGGCGGCATAATTTAGTACAGTGGTGCCCCGCAAGACGAATGCCTCGTAAGACGAAAAACTCGCTAGACGAAAGAGTTTTTTGTTTTTTGATGTGCTTCGCTAGACGAATTTCCCTATGGGCTTGCTTCGCAAGACGAAAATGTCTTGCAAGTTTGTTTCCTTTTTTGTAAAACCGTTAATATCCAGAGTGCATTGCTTGAAGAGGTGCAGTTGCGACTTGAACTTCGAGGAGCAACACATAGCACGCGATGTGGTAGCCTTTTTTGAGGTTTTTGAGGACTTTGGTGCTTTTTGAAGCTTTTCCAAAACTTCTTTTGCATCCATTTGGTAAGTTAAACTTTTAAAACTTTTTTTGGGTTTTTTGGATTTTGGGTTGGGGTGTTTGGAATTCAAGGACTTGGTGTTGGGGAGAGGTTTGCAAGAATCTGGGAGCTTGTTTGGGTTTTTTCTGCATTTTTATGATTTTCTGTGACCATTGGGCCATGTGGTTTTTTTAAAAAAAATTTCTGGGTTTGAATTTCTGTGTGGTGGGTGGCTGGGGGAACAGTTGGGGAGGGGTTTGCAACAGTTGGGGAGGGGTTTGCAATTTATGTGTGGTGGGTGGGTGGCTGGGGGAACAGTTGAGGTTTTTGAAGACTTTGGTGATTTTTAAAGCTTTTCCGAAACTTCTTTTGCAGCCATTTGAGGATTTTGAAGACTTTGGTGATTTGCAGCCATTTCGTAAGTTAGACTTTTAAAACTTTTTGGGGGGGTTTTGGATTTTGGGTTGGGGTGTTTGGAATTCTAGGACTTGGTTCTGTGTTTGATTTTCTGTGTGGTGGGTGGCTGGGTGCTTTTGAATTTTTTGGAAGTGAAGCGCTGATTTTTTTTTCCTTTTTCTGAGTTTACGAAGGAGCTGTGCTGCCATGGGACCCAAGAAGACTGCTGCTGCAGAGGCCGGCAAGAGGAAGAAGAAGAAGGTGACGCTGGAAATGAAGAAGGAGATCATCCGGAAGCACGACGGTGGAATGCGTGTGACAGACCTCGCCAGGGAGTACAGCAGGAATCCATCGACCATCGGGACCATCCTGAAGATGAGGGAGAAGATCCTTGTGACGGATGCAGCCAAGGGAGTCACCAGGATCATGAAGAACCACCCAGCTGTTCTGGAGGAGGTCGAGAAGTTGCTGCTCATCTGGTTAGAAGAGAAGCAGCGTGCAGGGGACACAGTGACTGAGGCCGTCATTTGCGAGAAGGCCAAGGCCTTGCACGCAGACCTCGTCCGGGAACAGCCAGGAACCTCAGGCGAGCCAGAAGTCTTCAAGGCAAGCAGAGGTTGGTTTGACCGGTTCAAGACAAGATCTGGAATCCATAGCCTGGTCAGGCATGGAGAGGCTGCCAGTTCTGATGTTCCTGCGGCTGAAGACTTTGCAGCGGAGTTCCTGGAGGTTGTGAAGACGGAGGGCTACGTTCCACAGCAGGTCTTCAACTGCGACGAGACCGGGCTGTTTTGGAAGAGGATGCCCAAAAAGACTTTCATCACACAGGAGGAGGCCAAGTTGCCTGGCCACAAGCCCATGAAGGACCGTCTGACCCTGCTCTTCTGTGCCAACGCAAGCGGCGACCTGAAGATCAAGCCCCTGCTGGTGTACCACTCGGAGAACCCACGGGCCTTCAAGAAACACAAGGTCGACAAGGAGCAGCTGAGTGTCATGTGGCGATCCAACAGCAAGGCTTGGGTCACACGTGTGCTGTTTGTGGACTGGGTGAATCTTGCTTTGGGCCCTGCTGTCAAACAGTACCTGCTGGACAATGACCTGCCGCTGAAGGCTTTGCTTCTGATGGACAATGCTCCTGCTCATCCTAAAGGCCTTGAGGAGGACTTGTTGGAGGAGTTCAGCTTCATCAGCATCATGTTCCTGCCGCCTAACACCACGCCACTGCTCCAGCCGATGGATCAGCAGGTCATCGCCAATTTCAAAAAACTTTACACCAAGGAGCTTTTCAGGCGATGCTTCGAGGTGACTGACTGCACCACCATCACCCTGCGGGAATTCTGGAAGGACCACTTCGACATCGTCACCTGCTTGAAGATGATCACCACGGCCTGGAACGGGATCAGCCAGAGAAATTTGAATTGCGCTTGGCGCAGCCTGTGGCCGGACTGTGTGGCACCAAGTGACTCTGATGCACCAGAGTCAACAGTGGTGCAGGACATTGTTGCCTTGGGGAGGACCATGGGACTGGAGGTCACAGAGGAGGACGTCAGCGAGCTGGTGGAGGAGCACGACCACGAGCTGACCACCCAGGAGCTGGTCGAACTGCAGGCAGAGGCTGCGCAGGAGCAGGCCTCGCTGGAAGAGGAGCAAGCAACTGAGGAACGGCTGTCCTCCAAAGAACTGAGGGACATTTGCCAGAAGTGGAAGGATGTGCAGGCTTTTGCACAGCGGCACCACCCTGACAAGGACCTGGCACATGACCTTGGGAACACTTATGATATGAGGGCCATGTCGCCTTTCAGGGAGGTGCTGAAAAGGTGGATGAAGCAGCAGACCATGGACAGGTTCTTCAGCAAGAAGCAAAGAGTGGAAGAGGAACCTTCTTCGAGTGGTCCCCCAGAGTCTTAGAAAATGTACGGTACACTTTGTTGATTTTTAAATGTTTTTCTGTCATGTTTAGAAACTTAATTTATTTTTCCTTCAATTTTTGAACTGCTCTTTACAGTATGTGTGACTTTAAAGAGCAGTTAATAAACTCTTGTTGTACCAAATTTGGCTTTGTTTGGACTTTTTTTGACCATAGGAACGCATTAATTGAATTTCGATGCATTCCTATGGGATTTCGTGCTTCGCAAGACGAAAAATTCGCTAGACGAAAAAACTTGCAGAACGAATTAATTTCGTCTTGCGAGGCACCACTGTATTAGCAGTTATATTGTTGTTTTTGTTGTCTATTGTGAACTCTTTATTTGAAAGGTAGTCAATGCACTTTAAAATAAAATGAACCAACAAAACAAAACCCATCTAACTGAACAGTGGTATTTATCTGTACCCACACTATGCCAGAGTTCAATGGGAAAATAAAAGTTTTGCTGCAGAAAGCTAGTATTGAACGTTCCTGGGCTACTGAGCATTATGCCTGCTATGGAGGGCTTATCAACTGTGATAGTTTTGCTAGAGATATTGCACTTCATGCCTTTATGCTAGTACTTAGTGATAACAGCAAGAATATCCCTATGTCTGTATCATGCTCTCTTTTTTTGTGTGGGCGGGAAAGGTATCATTATTTTATTGGATCTTCTTGAACCTACTTTTGTGAAATTATCAAATTGATCAAATGCAAACTAAACAAAATGTCTTCCCCGTCTCTTTTTATAGTGATGCTAAAAGATATTCCAATATGTAATACTAAATTGGTGCTAGCTTTTTGGATACTAAGTTTTGCTTGGTGTTTTGCAAATGCTCAGCAAAGTCAAGTTTGGGATAAGGTATTCATGAGTTTGTGAAATGGTATAGCAATCTGGCCCCTTTGGGCTTTCCTGCTCTGTCGTAAACTGTGCCTATTTAGCCTTTAGAAGTGAAATCTTGCAGGGTTATAAGATTGCTGGGAGTTCATTATGAAAACTCTTCAATTTCAGCACACCCACCTCCTCGGCATTGGTTGCCTCAATGGCTTTCACTTTCCCACTTTTTAAAAGGGCTTGGAAATGGCAACAAAAGAGATAATCCTTCTTTGTGGGTATTCCCACAGTTAGCAACACGCACATCTGGATGGATTTTCAATAGGCCACTGTTATTCAAACAATCTGTAATCACACAGACTGTGTAGTGAACCAGCAGACCAGAGCATATAGCTTTTCATTATTATGTAGCCTACAGTACACATAATGTACAAATAAACTCAAAACCTGCAACAGCAACAATGGCACATTCTGTTTGGCTTCATTCATTGAGTAGCTCTCTAAAGAAGTCTTTATCGAAGGATACCACACATCAACTGCTTTTTTTTTTAATAAATGGGAAAGTAATGTAGGAAAATTTTGCTGCATCTGTTCAATATTCTGAACAGAGCCAAGTGGTACAGCATTTATAGTTTTTTATTTATTTATAAAAAAACACACATCCAGACTATAAAAGAAAAACAGAACAGTTCTGAGCTAAGAGGGTGAACAATGTCACATGACTTGTAACAGTAGCTGATTTTATGAGATATGTAACAATATGTACCAGCACACCCCAAGGCAGGATCAAGCCCTTAAAATTTTATATTGTGATTCATACTAAAAGATCTTTTTCAGTCTGAACAAAATGACTCATACTCTCCATTCCCTCAGTGGTTTAACCCCTATACTCCACCTCCCTGGTGATCCATATTAACTTTTTATGAAAATACCCTGGATGCATTTTTTAGTTCAATATTTATAGATCTGATCTTGTAACTCTTATACACAGGAGCACTCTCAGATGCATGAAAGACAAACTTCCTATGCAAGATGTTATGATGCATTAGTTTGCTGATTTACTGTTTTCCCCTGGCACTGTTTTCACAATACTGTATCAATGTATTGAGCATCTTCCTCTATCATCCCTACTCTGTACAGAATATACTCTCTTTTGTGTGCATTTCAGATAACTTCATAACGTGTACATAACTACGGTCATCGCTGGTCAGACGTCAAACAGCCAGAGCATTCATACTACCCACCATCGAACATCCTGAGAAAAAACATGGCCAATTATCCATCACTACGCTCTAGGACTTACTTCCTAGTCAGGAAGACAAAATTAAACCAGTTTCAACAATGCTCACAAAGTCCAACAGATACCATAACCCCACAATGCTTCCAGAGGATCTGCCAGAACAATAAATTGCAAGTGATCCTTCTGTTTTCAAAGAGAAAAAATTGAAACGGAATTAAACGGACAGTTGTAACCAGGGCTAAAACCAATGTACTAGGGATCCTAAATTATAGCGCTATCCAAGTGTACCTGAAGCTGCAGCGTAACGACTTTCTTAGAAAGCTTTCCTACAAAAAGTTTGGAGAGAACTAGTAATTATTTTGGAAAGTAGCACCAAAATATATACCGTATTTTTCGCTCTATAACACGCACCCGACCATAACACGCATGTAGTTTTTAGAGGAGGAAAATCCGTAGGCATGCCACCCGTAGGCATTCCCTCTATAACACGCACAGACATTTCCCCTTACTTTTTAGGAGGAAAAAAGTGAGTGTTATGGTGCAAAAAATACGGTATCTTGAGCAGAGGCCAAACAGGACCTTCTATCACATTGTTTTCCTTTTACACCAATTAACTCCACTTTTCTCAGTTGACCCTCAAGAGTCAGGATATCTGCAGATTCACTTCATACGCACTTGCCCAAACACACCCTCTGCCTTCTGAGGATGAAGCTGAAATTGAACTAGATTTCCAAACTGAACTCCCATCCTCCATGACCACTGGCCATGCTGGCTAAGGTAGACTGAATTGGAATCTAACAACAGCTGGAGGGTTCCTCAGTCCTGTCACCAGTTAAGCCACAATTTTGCATCATATATTAGTTTTACTAGATATTTTTGTACAGAGATCTTCCTAAATGCTGATGATTTCTTACTTTGATTATGCACCGTCCTGAACTTTACACGCAAACACTCCACAGACCAAGGGTTTAATTGAGAAACAAATTTTAGCATTGTGAGGTAATATTTTTTTCAAATCTATTTACTTACACAAAGAGCCAGATCAATATGCATGTTCATTACACATGGAACAAAGCACATTGTGGTGGTTTTCATAGTGACTCATATATTGCAGATTAATTACCAGAAGTTGCATCTCTTCTAATGTCAGTTCAAAAAATACTTTATTCTTGAACTGAGTATGGTTGAGTGTTAACAAGTGCTGACCATAAATATGTGAATCAGTGCAAGATCTCAAATCTACATTAACTAGGGGTTACATCAACAGCACTTAAGCAATGTGGCTAATCTGTTAATTGTTTTCTAACTATTACAAATTTAATAAGTTGGTCATACACCCCCCAACCCTTCTTCCAAAGCTCACAGGATGGTTCACAAGATAAAAATACAAAATGAGAACACAAAATACATAATAAAAACAAGATAAAAAACAAACCAGTAACTCCCTCTGACAGACATTTAGAAGGACATAGAATGTTAATCAGCCAAAGGCCTGGTTGAAGAGGAAGGTTTTTGCCTGACACTTAAATATATGTAGTGAAGACACCAGATGAGCCTCCCTTGGGACAGCATTCCACAAATGAGGAGCCACCACAGAAAAGGCCAGTTCTTGTGTTGACAACCTTCAGAATTCTTATAGAGGAGGCACACGAAGAAGGGCCTCAGATGATGATTTCAGGGTTCAGGTTGGTTCATATAGGGAGAAACGATTCTTGAGGTATTGGAGTCCTGAGCTGTTTAAAGCTTTATAAGTCAAAACCAACACTTTGAATTGTGCCTGGAAACTAATTGTCAGCCAATAAAATTGGGCCAGGATTGGTGTAATATGCTCAAACCGCCTTGTCCCAGTGAGCAACCTGGTCACTAAATTCTGCATCAGCTGAAATCTCCAAACCATCTTCAGAGGCAGCTCTATGTATAATGCACTGCAGTAACCTAACCTAGAGGTTACTATAGCAGAGACAACAGAAATTAGGATATCCCTGTCCAGATAGTTATGCAGTGGGGCCACCAGCTGAAGCTGATCAAAGGCACTCTGCACCACGGAATACATGTGAGCTTCAAGTGACAGCAAAGGAGATAAAATCGAACCCTGAGGAACCCCACACTGAGGGATGCACAGGGCTGAAGAACACTCCCCAACCATCAGTCTCTGGAAATGTCCATCCATCCCTAACTTGGCCAGCCTTTCCAGAATGACACCATGGTTGATGCTCCTGAAAGCCGCTGAGATGCTGAGGAGAATTAACTAGGACACATTTCCTCTGTGTTTCTCCCAACATAGGGCAACCAAAGCAGTTTCTGTGCCAAAACCGGGCTTAAACCCCAAGTGAAATGGATCTAGAAAATATAATTAATCAGTTTCCCCCGAGAGTGCCGAGATCTCATCCACGAGCAGCTGCTCCAGAACCTTGCCCAAGAAGGGGAGATCGGCAATGGACCAGTAGGTACTTAGATTTTCCAAATTAAGGGAAGGTTTCTTGATGAGTGTTTTTTCCCCTCAACATACTGCACGAGTTATCATAAAGTTCAGTATAGTTACGTAAAGGTAAAGGTAAAAGGTAAAGGACTCCTGGACAGTTAAGTCCAGTCAAAGGTGACTATGGGGTTGTGGTGCTCATCTCACTTTCAGGCCAAGGGAACCAGCGTTTGTACACAGACAGCTTTCCAGGTCATGTGGCCAGCATGACTAAACCGCTTCTGGAGCAATGGAACACCGTGACAGAAACCAGAGTGCGCGGAAATGCCATTTACCTTCCCGCTACAGCGGTACCTATTTATCTACTCACACTGGTGTGCTTTCGAACTGCTAGGTTGGCATGAGCTGGGACAGAGCAACTGGAGCTCACCCCAAAACCACCAACCTACTGATCAGCCAGCCCAAGAGGCCCAGTGGTTTAGACCACAGCGCCACTCGCGTCCCTTTTTTACATAACCAAATCTCAAAATATATTGATTTTATTGCAACTACTAAACAAGCTCAGAGTTGATGCTATTTTAATTACCTTGAAAAAAATAATTTGGAAGACACTGTTCATTATTACTGTTACTTCTGTCAAATAACTTTTAATTGTGTGACAAGGTGCCTGAGTAAGGCATTGTTTTTTGTCTTTTTAAAACAGCTTATGCCACTCGAAAAGGATTACAGTCTTTGTGAGTTGCCGTTTCAACTGAAGGGTACCAATTAATTAAGTCATTTACATAAAACTACCTTGGATCAGCTCCCTACAGAGATAAAGACTGAAATCTAACTTCTAAATAGAATAAAAATATAGTTTTAAGAATATATATATATATATATTGGTAATTATCTATATCAATACACATTTGAATATTTAGCAGATAGCTTGATAATGCAATAAATTCTTTGTTATTACTCAAGATGAACGTGAAACAATATATAAAAAAGGCATAGTCTTTTAATTTATATTTAATTTTTCATGCACAATTCTATCATTGATGTCTGCCTTTGGCACCTGATATGATAGAATAAGTTCCTATATTTCAAAAGAGCATGATTACTGCAGATTGGACTTACTTTTCTTCACTCTGGAAGTAATTCCAATATGTATTGCAGGAGAGACTGACATGCAATGAGAAGAAAAATGGATGTATAGGAAGAAAAAAGTTGGTGTATTTTCCTTATCTGTAATGTTAACTGTGATTGATTGCTTGGAATTAGTTAAAAAGCAAATTCTATGTATTCTCACTTTAAACAAGTGTAGCACCTTCTACCCACCAGGTGTGGTGGAGATGTGGTTATCTTGGTTGGAATACCCATTACATGCTCATATCTGCTATATATTTTGGAAAGTTGCTTGTCTGTTTGTTATGCCTTGGATACCTCTTAAGATATCATAATCAAATTTTGCATGATGGTTCCTGAGATCAAGGAGCAGCTTTTTGTATGTTTGTCTAAAACTGGATGCCCTTTTAGATCAAGATGTTGAAATGAACTGCACTGATTTTTACCACTGGTTTCAAAACTGCAATGACTTTTTTTTATTTATTAGAATTCCTGAGTATGAGGTTGCTAGTATAAAACACAGCAAAACAAAAATAGACAAAGCCAAATAAGAAGACAATGCTTCTTAGCCCCACTCTGAACCGTCAAGCATTTTTGTCATTTGAAATATTGCTAAAATGTGGGATGCATTTTGTGAGGGTGGAATTATTCATGAAACATACCCTGTTTCTGCTCAGCCCTACCAATGCTTTTCTGTTCATATTAGTCCTATAAATGAAACTATGTGACATTCAGAGGAGCCAACTTCTAAGGGCTGAGGTCCCTTCGGTCCTCCCAATAAAATATTTGAGGAGACCACCCCCAAAGTTAATGGGCATTGCCATTCAAATAGTCTGCATGCATCATGTCATGTGATAGATTATGCAGGGCGGGCCTTACCTGCCCCCTTCCAATAAGTTGGCACCCCTGGTGATATCCCTATATCACAATGATACATGGATAAAATTTCAGAAATAATATAATGGCTCTTATTCCACCCTCATCTAAAAATGTTGTCCATGTGTTAGTACATCCAAACTCAATTTATATTTATATTTGATGTACATCATGTATCGACATTGTTGTTCTGGTGCTTATCAGCTTTTTCTAATATTCAACATAGGCTTTGCAAGGGAGTAAAGAACAAAACTTCACCCTACAAATGTAACGTGGGACCAGAGGAAACCCATTATCATATCTTTCTCCCTTGTTGAGCTGCTGCAGAATAAGTCTACTCCAACACCCAAGGAATTCATGACAAGTAGAGACACTCCTGAACTTTAGTTAGGATTGTCTAGCAAACTTGCTTTTTCCATTACATGCAGCTCACTTCTGCTGAAATAAACCTCAGCGCTGGAGGCTTGCATGAGAGCAAACTCCTAGAACAAATGCTCCTGGTTGCTGTGAATGAGAACATGCTTAGTGTAATGGCAGTGAATTCAGTGCAACAGCGACTAGAAACAAAAGTTTACAGTGGATCTCTGTAGGAATCATTGTACACCTTTACTTATCTTATTCAAGTGAGACCTGAAGCAAAATATTGCAGCATGCAGTACAGGGTTTCAGTGAGCAGCCATACACCTTTTGATTATATTGCCTTCCGTTCCCTCTATCCATCATTTCCCACTGCCATTAGTGAATTAGTATCCCATAGTCAGTGGCGTAGCGTGGGGGGTGCAGGGGGGGCCGGCCGCACCGGGTGCAACATCTGGGGGGGGGCGCGGAAGAGACTCGAGTGCTACGCCACTGCCCATAGTTCCTGAACATGCTTAATTTTTATTAGGTTGTCTGGCAAATCCCTCCCCTCCCCAGTGTTTTTTTTTAAGCAAAATGTACTTCAAACCTTGGGGCTTTCTAAGTCTGATGATACAAACGCTTCTTGTGTTTGTAGCGATGGTACTTTTTTGGCCAAATAAAGAAGGCAGATTCCCAGAGAAATGAGTTTTCTCTGGTAGATAGGACAGGTAGTTTGGAGCAGCAGCAAATAGCAGAGTTGTAGCGGATACTAAACCACAATGTCAAGTGATTGTTTCCCTTGTCCTCTCAGCACTTTCCTACTTGGGCAACTGCCTCTTGTCCAGGCAAACTTGGGAGGACAATGAACATTGGAGCACAGCTACCTAGATTTAGATTCCACAACAATATGGACTCTCTTGTTAGATGGATATAGATTAACATATCTACAGAGAAACAAACAAACAAACAAATTTCTTTCCAGTAGCACCTTAAAGACCAACTAAGTTAGTTCTTGGTATGAGCTTTCGTGTGCATGCACACTTCTTCAGATACACTTGAAACAGGAGTTGCAAGATCCCTCTATATAGTGAGAAGGTGGGGAGGGGTATTACTCAGAAGGGTGGTGGGAATGGGTGATTGGCAGATAGCTGTGATGAGCCTGTTGACGACTCTTAACGACTGCAATAGGTCTTACAGGAAAAAGCAAGGGGTGAGGTGAGAAGGTGAAAAATAGCTTTGTCATTTATAATGAGATAAGAATCCAATGTCTTTGTTCAGACCAGGTCTCTCCATGGTTTTAAGTTTGGTAATGAGTTGCAATTCAGCAGCTTCTCTTTCCAGTCTATTTCTGAAATTCCTTTGTAGTAAAACAGCTACTTTGAGATCTTGTATAGAATGTCCTGGGAGATTGAAGTGTTCTCCTACTGGTTTCTCTGTCTTGTGATTCTTGATGTCCGATTTATGTCCGTTTATTCTTTGGCGTAAGGTTTGGCCTGTTTGTCCAATATAGAGAGCTGAAGGACACTGTTGGCATTTGATGGCATATACAATGTTAGACGATGAGCAATTAAATAGTCCCGAGATGGTATGTGTGATGTTGTTGGGGCCAGTAATGGTGTTGTCCGGGTGTATGTGGCAGCAAAGTTGGCATCTGGGTTTATTGCAGGCTCTGGTGCCAGTGTCCGTGTTACGTCTGGTTGTAGTATTATTGTGGGTTAGGAGTTGTTTAAGATTGGGTGGCTGTCTGTAGGCAATGAAAGGTCTTCCTCCCAGAGCTTGAGAAAGAGAACTATCATTGTCCAGGAGAGGTTGTAGATCTCTGATGATGCGTTGTACTGTTTTAACTTGGGAGCTGTATGTGATGACTAGAGGTGTTCTGTTATTTTCTTTTTTGGGTCTGTCTTGCAGCAAGTTCTCTCTGGGTATCTGGGTATCAAACCTTACGCCAAAGAATAAACGGACATAAATCGGACATCAAGAATCACAAGACAGAGAAACCAGTAGGAGAACACTTCAATCTCCCAGGACATTCTATACAAGATCTCAAAGTAGCTGTTTTACTACAAAGGAATTTCAGAAATAGACTGGAAAGAGAAGCTGCTGAATTGCAACTCATTACCAAACTTAAAACCATGGAGAGACCTGGTCTGAACAAAGACATTGGATTCTTATCTCATTATAAATGACAAAGCTATTTTTCACCTTCTCACCTCACCCCTTGCTTTTTCCTGTAAGACCTATTGCAGTCGTTAAGAGTCGTCAACAGGCTCATCACAGCTATCTGCCAATCACCCATTCCCACCACCCTTCTGAGTAATACCCCTCCCCACCTTCTCACTATATAGAGGGATCTTGCAACTCCTGTTTCAAGTGTATCTGAAGAAGTGTGCATGCACACGAAAGCTCATACCAAGAACTAACTTAGTTGGCCTTTAAGGTGCTACTGGAAAGAAATTTGTTTGTTTGTTTGTTTTGAGTATGGCAGACCAACACGGCTACCTTTCTGTAACTGGAAATATCTACAGAGAGAAAAAGCCAGCTCTGTGCAGGAAAAAAATAAAGTATTTGTGTATATTTGTGTAAGGTGGAGGCTGTGATAATTAGGGAGCAGACACAGTTGATATAATTGAGTGTGAAGAAACCAGCTGCCAAAGGCAACAGATCACATGTCAAAACAGCTCAATGTATTAGTCAATTAGCAAGCAATGATAATGCTGTGAGATCTACTGATTTTATGTCAATCCTAAGACTACATCTTCTTCAGTAATATCCGGTTACTTAATTTAATAGCACATATTTCCAAGTGTGCATGTATGATCATATACACTTTTCTACATGCATTAAGCAGGTCAGATATTCAGTAGAAAGATAAGCAGTAAAATATTATGCAGAGATAGGTATATGCAAACCTTTTCGTTAAACACCAAGTCCCATGCTACATTCTTTAAATATTCCCACCATGAACACACACACAAAATACACATGCACAATACAAATGTGATGAGTTTGTGGGTGCAAGACATCCTAAATTCAGAATCAAGCTAGTGTTGGAATCATAGCTGTCAACTTTCCCCTTTTTTAAAGGGAAATTCCCTTATTCCGAATAGGATTCCTCACAAGAAAAGGGAAAAGTTGACAGCTATGGTTGGAATTTCATTAAGGTTTGTGTGTTAAAACCAGGTATAGGCAAACTTGGCCCTCCAGATGTTTTGGGACTACAACTCCCATCATCCCTAGCTAACAGGGCCAGTGGTCAGGGACTGGTTAAAACTGTGTGTCGGACTCCCACGTGTTAGAATCTAATCAAGACCTGTGTGTCAGACACTTCTTTAATCCCAGGGAATCACCAAGTGTTAAAAGCTAATTAAGTCAGGCTAATTTCCTTTTGAAGTGATAACCTGGGGATAAGCCATTAAGACAACACAAAGGATCAATGGCAAATCTCATTTGCAAATGATTGGGCTGGGTTCTCCCTCAACTGAGAGTCAGTTTAAAAGACAATGGCAGCATTTCAGGGGAGAGAGTTTAGGGAATGTGGTTAGGAGTTATGCAACAGAGTTAGTAAGCAACAGGCTGGAGAGAGAGTCAGGGAGCAACATTTGAGAGTAGTGATTGAAGTCTGCTTAAGTCCAAGGCTGCTGTGGCTATGGGACAAGGAAGAAGAAGAAGAAGAAGAAGAAGAAGAAGAAGAAGAAGAAGAAGAAGAAGAAGAAGAAGAAGAAGAAGAGTAGTAGTAGTAGTAGTAGTAGTAGTAGTTGGATTTGATATCCCGCTTTCTCACTACCCGAAGCAGTCTCAAAGCGGCTAACATTCTCCTTTCCCTTCCACCCCCACAATAAACACTCTGTGAGGTGAGTGGGGCTGAGAGACTTCAGAGAAGTGTGACTAGCCCCCAGCAGCTGCATGTGGAGGAGCGGAGACGCGAACCCGGTTCACCAGATTACGAGTCCACCGCTCTTAACCACTACACCACACTGGCTCATGGGGTGTGTGAATGCTGTCATGGGCTCAGGTTGCATATAAACCAAATATCATAAAGACACTGTGGTCTCCACTGTGCCTTATTTTCCAAAAGGAAACACCGTCCCTGGCCTGGAGCCCTTAGAATCTTTTACCCCAAAAAGCACACTCCTCCATTGTTTCCTGGACAGAATGCCAACCAACCAAAAGATATACCACCAAATACAGTGGTAGCTCAGGTTAAGTACTTAATTCGTTCCGGAGGTCCGTACTTAACCTGAAACTGTTCTTAACCTGAAGCACCACTTTAGCTAATGGGGCCTCCTGCTGCCGATGCGCTGCCGGAGCATGATTTCTGTTCTCATCCTGAAGCAAAGTTCTTAACCTGAAGCACTATTTCTGGGTTAGCGGAGTCTGTAACCTGAAGCGTATGTAACCTGAAGCTTATGTAACCTGAGGTACCACTGTACAGGAAAATTGCTACCTTCCAATTCAGAGAGATAACAAAATTCCCTTGACTAAATTCTACAGTCACATCTGTATTGATGTATTTTCTGGGTAACAAGCTTAAAGGTCTAACTTAAGATATAACTTAAGATCAATTTCAATTTTTAAAGGTACTTTAAAAGTAAGGAGGCAGCCATTCTGTTTGTACAACTTGAATATGCTAAATTTGAGGAGTGTATGTGTGTGTGTATTTTCTACTAAAGGTGGATAGGAAGTTATTACCAGTAGTTAGAGAAGCATCTTTTTCATCACTTGAAATAGGCAATAGTATTTAATAAAGTATAATTTTTCATAGTATATGCCCATGCTTCTTTTGGACTAAACATGTTCTGCAGGTTTCTGAATGTCAAAAATAGGAATCATATTCACAACGTAAGTGGCGATCTGGCAAGCATCATTCTTCTTTCCCAAGTCTTACCAGCAATCATTTAGAATTCTAAATTATTGTGCAAAAAGATTTATTTTGAAGTTTTTTTTTTTTAATTAAGCAAACTCATTTTCTATTGAGTCACATTTTGGAATTCTGCGATTTGAGAACATATTCAGCACTGAATATATTTATTACATTACATTACATTACTACAACAACAATTATTTATACCTCACCTTTCAGGATACAAAATGCTTTGTGTGAAGCCCTCAAAGATGAAATGCAGTTTCCTCCCTGTGAACCCGTGTGTTCATGCTAAGACATGGTTTGGCTTAGGGTGATACTGTATGTGAGCTGTGCCTTACATTAAATCTCGGAAACCTTGAAACAGTGCTTGGCATGATGATGCTGTGCCACTCACCTGACCTTCATCCACCTGAATTGCTGCAGCATAGCAGTACAGAGGTGGGAGGGGTATGGTGGCAGTAAGGTAGGCACAGTGCCAAAGTGCCAGCCAACCTAGCAATTCTGCCAGCCTGTTTGCAGAGCCTCAACCTCACAGCTATTGCACATCTCCACCTCTTCATCCTGGTATGTTGCAGTGGCTCAGCCAGGTGGAGGTCACGTGAGCAGCACAACCCCACCATGCTGTCCGCTGCTGCCAATACAACTCTTATCTCCTTTAGAACTACAACGCGGCTTATTTATGATTTCTTTATAATCTTTCAAGCCCAGAAGGGATAGCTGCAATCAGCAACTACATAGGAAAGAAACCAGTAAATTTTGCGCATTCCTTTCTCAAACTATGCTTAAGGAAGAGATTAAACTGCTTTGTTTGTTTACAAGTTCGCAATACAGAGAAAGCTGCATTCCCAGTGAATATATTTTAGATTTTCTTATCGGATACAGATTTCCTATGGATGCTAAGCAGTAAAACATTCTGTTTGCCCCTCAGTAGTTTTTAACTTCATGAAAATAAAAATTGCAAGAGGCACTTAGCCCATCCCAGGATTCTGTTAGTTTTTTAAAGTCTACACTGATTCTATGTTTATTTCCCCCTTTCTCTATTTCACACAAGCATTGGACAAAAACAATCTGGAGCTCCTAGGTTCTCTCTTAAAACAATAATTACTCCCCCTAGTGTAAAGGTTTTATACATTCCACATGTTGTTGACTTAATATATCCCAATATTTTGCATGTAGTATCAGATCATCATTGTCTATAGATAAAGCCTAACCCCAACATACTGTCCAACACACTTTGAAAAGCATTTTGCCACATCTGAGGATACCAAAAAAACAGTACCAATGAAGGAGAGCTATTCAGTTAGCACCATGGCTGGGGTCACGAAGGGCAGGGAGCAGGTTGAGCACTCCCCTCGGTGGTGTACTTGAGTGAATCCCTTTAGTCTTTCCTGCAAAGTAAATGGTTTCCTTTTACTCCTATGGGGAAAAGTAAAGTGCCACACTTTCAGTGAAGGCAAATCTTGCCTTCCAGCTCTGACAGCTAGCTTTGATGAAAACCACCTTGAGTATAATACATATGGAAAGGCGGTATATAAATAAAATTGACACTGACATCAACACTGGCTGGCCCAGCTCTAACAGAGATCTTGCAGGGTTGTGTCTCTGTGCACAGCACACACCGATGTGCTCCTCCTGATGTAGCTGTAATATGAAAGCTGTATATTTTTGTCATGGTGACACATTTTGTTGTTAATAATTAGTAGGATGATCACCAAATTTTAATAAACTCCAAACTGTAGCAGTCTGCATTCCATCTGGGATCAAAATGTGCATTTTTTTTGGACATCACTGATATTTGAACTTTCATTTCCTTAAAAACTTCTCTTATGTCTCCTCCCCCAGCTTAGTTTTATTTGCGCCAAAGAAATCTAAATGATGGGAAACACCATCCATTGTAGAGCACCTTCAAGAGGATACTGTGGTCCACAGTACTGAAAGCAACCAAGAGGTCAATGAGACTCAACAAGGAAGCACTCTCCTGTTTCTCTCCTGATAAAGTAATCAATCAGTACAACCAATTTGAGCATGGGCTGAGAAGGGAAGTGATTGACTGAGCACCTGCAAATGTTCTGTCCATGTCCTCAGGCTGCAGCAACTCAAATTGACCCTACAAAGTCCAACTAGAGTGCTCTGAGGATCTTACCAGGATTTGCTTCAACTGTGGCCTCAAGTTCAGGGTGAATTGGAAAAAACATTGTTTCTGTAGGCCACAGAGTTAACAATGTTTTCAATTTGTAAGTTGGACTTAACCAGCCCATTTACCACCTGAAACACTTCTGCTGGGCAATTCATGATGTTGTGCAATCCATTCTAGCATTTCCAACAAATCAAAAGTGCTGGATTCCAAACTGAGTAGTCACTTTGTTGCACTATGGGAGTAATATAGCTTTCTGCACGGAAGAAGCATTGAACAACTCATGTAAAATAGTATCAGAATGTGTCACAAGGGAAAACTTAAAACCCAAAAATATAATTCTACAATTACAATATTCTATGTACAGCATTTCAAATGCTATTATAAACAAAAATGTTCTAATGAACTCTGTCACAAGAGGGGATTGGGGCTGAAGCAACAATACTATATTTGATATGAGAATAAATCTTTGGGGACCTTTAGCAGCAATGCGTCAGGTTTTTTCAATTAGCTGACCACAGCTAGCAAACAATGGATAACATGGTGACTGCCTTAGATTTAGAGCTATGCAGAGTCTGCAATGGTGAACCACAAATATTTTAAAAGAAAAATGACATTGAGGGGTGATGGTGGGATATTTTTCACCCTAAATTGGTTCCTGAGACAATGAACTTATTCAGCCCATACAATCTTTTGTACTGCTTTACAGGGATATTCCAACTTGTAAAATTAAAACTCATGGTTACTTAATAGAATGTTTGTGTTAAATGGACAAAAATGGGCCAATTTAATAAGAACCATAGCCCCCTGTTTATATCATATTTCAACCATATATAAAAATTCTAAAGCAATCTTTCCACTAAATATTGTAACAAGGTCATTTTGCCACCTGACCATTCCTTACAACACATTTCTTACTAGCAGGTCTAAGGTGTGTGAACCTGATTCATTCTCTCAACCAATGGCAAGAAGGATTTTCATCTGAAATGTACCACTTCTAACGTAGAACAAAATAGATACATATACTGTATGTATCTTCTAGTCAATCTAGCCTTTTATTCATTTTATTTATGTGAAAAATGTAGAAAAACAAAAAGCACACAAGTATTACAAATTGAGGCTATATGGACTTGCTCTGGTTTGATTTTGTAATTTCTAAAAGCATATGATAATTGATTAAAAGTGGATCTGGATAATGTAACTAGAACATTTTCTCTCAATGGAATAGCTACTAATCACCTTAGAAAATGTACTTTTTATAAGATTTGTTTCATAAATGTATCTAAGCTTATAGGTATAACCAAACAGCTGATGATTAGAAACACTATGCTTAATTTATTAGTTAATAGAAGAGATTTTGTCTTAATTCCTAA
This sequence comes from Podarcis raffonei, assembly GCF_027172205.1. NCBI lineage: Eukaryota > Metazoa > Chordata > Lepidosauria > Squamata > Lacertidae > Podarcis > Podarcis raffonei. Next base: position 53,016,743 of record NC_070606.1, read on the forward strand.
TTCTCTGAGTCTACAGTACACCTGTCTATGCAATATGACAAGATTTGTCACACTAATATATTTCTTTGTTTATTATGGTACTTTTATTTTAAACATTCAAGCATGCCTTCAAATGTCTTCCATGAGTATATTGTCTCATTTTGTGGGTTATGTCTGTATGTAGGAATGTTCTGGGGGCAGGGGAATGTGGAAAAGACTTTTAAAATGTCAATTTCAAGGTCAAAAGTTATGCAAGCTAATACTCTTGACCAAGATGTTAAATGCAAAGCCAGATATTCCATGAAGCTAAATAAATTGAAATAATGCCACACACAAAAAGGTATTCATTTATTTACCCCATTTTCTATTGTCAACGCTAATAATACATTTCTACATATTGAAATTGTTAGATAATTCTTTTGTGACTTTTATGCCAGATATTGTTATTTAAATGAACCCACAGGCAGTGTAATGAAGAAATGCATGTTTTGCTTAACTCACTTATCAACTCACATTCTAGCAAAATGAGAATTTGTGCCTACATTCATTCACAGAGAAAACTGGAGGTCACTGTATTCATTGTAGACCTTTTAAAGGCTTTTCAACAGTGAATAATTATGAGCTGCTGGCTTCTGAAATTACCTGTATTCATTGTGAGAAAGGAGAAACTTTTATCTTTTGTAATGAAGTACACTTACTTCAACAAACTTTATAAGACTTGCTTAAAATGGTAGTTTTATTATGACATCTTGCTATTTGCTAAAGAAAGAAAAAGGACCCCCATTTAAAAATAAACAGATATCCTTTATTTAATTTTACTTTTACTGAATTTGAGTTCCATCTGCAAGCATAATACATATGCAAGTACTCTGTGGATACTCTATATGTTCTGCTTGCTAAGGGGAAAAATGAATTTCTTTTCTTGCAGTTTCAGATTTATTTTGTACTTAGTTTGGAGGATAAGGTTTGACAGTGTCTGGGCATGCTATGGTTCTACATTACTGCTTTAAAACAACCTCTAAAATTACAACCCAAAACTGTAAAAACAAAAACCTGGAAGTTAAATATATAGTTTTACTTTATTTTATTTGCACTATTTATAGACTGCTTTTCAGCACAGATGATCACAAAGTGGTTTACACAACAATCAACAAAACAATGTATCCATCAAAATAAAATGGCATATTAAAAGGAAAACCACATAAGAAACGGTGGGGGAAAGAGGAGAGTTCACTCGTGCACTACCAGATCTAATCTACAGTGATATTTATAAAACACACATCATCCACAAAACATGTTCCTTTGTCTCACCAAGAACCTGAGAGTTATGCATGTGTATATATGTGTATGTCTTTCAGTGCAAAGCAGCATAGACTTAGAACAGGGGTAGGCAACCTAAGGCCTGGGGGCCAGATGTGGCCCAATCGCCTTCTCAATTCGGCCTGAGGACGGTCCGGGAAGCAGACTGTTTTTACCTGAGTAGAATGTGTGCTTTTATTTAAAATGCATCTCTGGGTTATTTGTGGGGCCTGCCTGGTGTTTTTACCTGAGTAGAATGTGTGCTTTTATTTAAAATGCATCTCTGGGTTATTGGTGGGGCATAGGAATTCATTCATCCCCCCCCCCTATAGTCCAGCCCACCATACGGTCTGAGGGATGGTGGACCAGCCCACAGCTGAAAAAGGTTGCTGACCCCTGATTTAGAAGGAACTCAATGGATCTGGTGCCACTACCTATCCATCAATGCCAGGCAGTTATGTTTAGACAAGTCACTTGGCATTTCACAACAGCAAAGCATTATCTGTAGGAACAGGATGAATGAGCTACAGCCCCCTGCATTATACATTGGTTGTAAAAAGTATGGGAGATTCCAGTGATATTGTTCGTATAAATTTGCTGTCTCTCGAGCCAGAATGATGTCAACAAATGACGGATGTCAACAAATGACAATGAATATCGTTGAGGGAGAAAACATAGGAAAGGAGCCTCTACACAGGTCCCTTCTACTTTTGTAACACTGGGAAAAAACCCAATTCAGGCCTCCGTTGCTTGGTTGCATAGAAGAGACAGGCAAAACCACATAACTTCTAGGAAAATTGGATATACTTACCTTAAAATATTAATCTGTGTCACAGAAATGTAATGAAACACACAGGGACTTTCCCTAGACTGGAACATGTGGCTGCTAAATGGGGTTGCTTTATCTGTTAATCCAGCTTCAAGGGGGTTAGCTATGAATCTTTTTGTGCTCAGTAAACTCTACAATCTCTAAGTAGGCCTGAATAAAAATGTAGTCAGATCAAAACAAGGAACAAGTGCTATAGTTCAACTATCTTTGCTTTTCTAATTGGCTAATTTTGAAAGACTAACAGACAAGGTAGTAATTTAAAACTGCTAAAAAAGAATTACTATGCTGTTGTAATTTTATAATCAGCCAGAGGCTAAAAGGTTATATTTGACCAAAAGTAATTGTGGAACTTCTTGCAAATATCAGTCAACAACCGCAAGGAGAAATGACATAGTATGCCATGCCTTTCTTGCTGTAACTTATTAGCAAACAAATATAATGTTGTACGTGATTCCAAAGACCAACTAAAATACATTGCATTAAGGTGTTCCTGTAGCACAAAGTGGAAGTCAAATGACATTCTTCAGGTTGGTCCAATCCATCATCCCCTTAATATTAACCTTTTCAGTCCAGACCACAGTATAGTGTAAAGCAAAGAATCTCTATGAGGAAATATTGCATCAGAGTTAAAACTGGTATACTTAAAATTTGAGCTAAGGTGTTTTCACATATAGCACTGAAATATCTGATTGCTTACTGGTGCCCCAAAGTAAACAAATGGTCTTGAATCCTAATGTGCTCCTACACAAGAGGAATGCTCATACGGGGTTGTGGTGGTTTTCTGTTTAATGCAAAACGAATCCTGCAGCACATGGCATCCTTTTCAGAAGCAAAATTTGGGGATGTTCAGTGAACTGCAGAAGGAAAAGAAAGGAAGGCTGAGAAGCCCCACTTTGTGATTGAAACTCTCTTCTTTGCACATCGTTCAGCAAACAATCATAATTACAGAACTGGACTCTGTATGGTGTGTTCATGCTGAGGGATGGGGGGGTAGGAAATGCACCCTATCCACAATCATGGCAGCAGATGTGGCAGGACTCCCCTTCCCACTCTCTTCACCATTGCAGCCTCATACCCCCTCCCAAATCTGCTCCAAAGGGCGCTCTGACCCTCTAGTACAGATTTTGGGGGGCTATAGGGGGAGTCAAGGAAAGGGAAGTTCTGCTATGAAAGCAGAAGTCTGTTGTACAAGCACAATGACACTGCTGGCTGTCAGTCGCAATGATTTATTTATTTATATTTTTCTCTTCTTCAGTAGTTCTGACATTGCTTAGTGACATTACTTTGCCACATCTCCCCACACTGTTCCCTTAGTCCATGACTGGGCTTATTTGTTTGAGCTACTTGAAATGCAGTAAATTAAAGAGGAGAAAAGGTAAAGGTAAAGGACCCCTGACAGTTAAGTCTAGTTGCGAACGACTCTGGGGTTTCGGCGCTCATCTCGCTTTACTGGCCGAGGGAGCCGATGTTTGTCTGCAGACAGTTTTTCCGGGTCATGTGGCCAGCATGACTAAGCCACTGCTGGTGAAACCAGAGCAGTGCACGGAAAAGCCGTTTACCTTCCCGCTGGAGCGGTACCTATTTATCTACTTACACTTGATGTGCTTTCGAACTGCTGGGTTGGCAGGAGCAGGGACCGAGCAGCGGGAGCTCACCCCATCACAGGGATTCGAACCACTGACCTTCCAATTAGCAAGCCCTAGGCTCAGTGGTTTAGACCACAGCGCCACCTTGCTTTTATTACTTCTTTGTGGAACACAGTGGAGTAAATTATGAGGCAGACGGAAATTTAGGATTGGTATGGATTGAGTGAGAAGAATTTAGATCCCTTCCAGCCCTAGCCCAGGAGTTGAATTTTGGGGGAGGTGTGTGTGCACAGGGCTTAATGAAATCCACAAGCCCCACCATGTGATATACCACAGTTTTCGCTATCCCCAGTGTTAACCAAGTCATGGCTACGTTAGTCTTCTAAGATAGCAGCTAAGGGGGCTATCACAAAAGGGGGCACCCCCTCTACCCTTCTATAACTGGAGCACTGCCCTGTCTCTAATAATCTAATGTGCATTTCTAGGACCAGACAAACCCAAGTTAAAATAATCTGGAGGATCAGCGCCCTCTGGTGATGCTAAATAACTTGAGAACTCATTGTGCTGTATACAGCGCATGTTTTATAATGGAAAAAAATGGCCTGAATTCAGCCTTCAAAACTGAATTGTATTTACACCATGTCCTAAAATCTTTCAAATACATTTGGTGGACATTAGTCATTTGGCTTAAGTTTGACATCATTAGTACAACAAGCATAACTAGTTACAGTGGTATCTCGGGTTACATACGCTTCAGGTTACATACTCCTCAGGTTACAGACTCCTCTAACCCAGAAATATTACCTCGGGTTAAGAACTTTGCTTCAGGATGAGAACAGAAATTGTGCTCCGGTGGCGCAGCAGCAGCAGCAGCAGGAAGCCCCATTAGCTAAAGTGGTGCTAAAGTGGTGCTTCAAGTTAAGAACAATTTCAGGTTAAGTACGGAACCCCGGAACGAATTAAGTACTTAACCTGAGGTACCACTGTATTTCAATCCAAAACTTGGGACAGAGGAAAGGGTAGGGAGCAAGCAAGTCTTCAGCAACCTGTGAATTACGCATTCTTTACTGCTGTTTGAGAGCAGCTGAGATAGCAAGCCAAGGGACGACTAAAAAAAACCCCAGACAATAATTCACAAATGTCACCAAAGACATAAATATGTGTTACTTGCATTTTAGATCTGATCTAGGTGTCACAAGCTTTCTGCTATGTGGCACAAGTGATGCCACTAGCCACAGATATTTTCATGAAATTAGTTAGGGCTCTACTGCTATTGCCTGTTAGAGAACAGAAAAGTATATGCATGGTTTGATGGACATTAATCCCTGAGCAAATCCTGTCACAGACTGTATTTATTAAATAAAAAGCACTTACACCTGTGCAAGAGGGATCCGAAATCCCTGCACCCATACCTCTTGAGCCAGTTTTCACTGGAATTTTTTGGGGTGGGGAGGGGCTGTTTGAAAGACAAGGTAAAAAATAGGATTCACTCACACAGCAGGAATCTTTGTCTACAAGCCTGTGCTAGACACATGTAGCATACAGAGCAAAGAAAGAAAAATACTTATATACATAAAGTTATGTATATACGTATAGATGAAAAGGTATTAATTGTACATAATTAAGGAAGCAAAACTATTACATAAATAAATTTATATCTTAAATTATTAAAATGTTAATGTAATATTATGGTGTGCTTACATAGGATGAAGATGACACATTTATGTATCTAAAACCAATAACTAACTTAGCTGGTCTCTAAGGTGCTACTGGAAGGAATTTTTTTATTTTGTTTCGGCTACAGCAGACAAATATGGCTACCTACCTGTAACTACACTGTTAAATGTTAAGTTATTTACGGTGGGTCACTGCAGTATTCCTGTCTTGTCTGAAACCTAAAGAGGTGGCTATTATCCTGCAAACCAAATACCCAGTGAACAGAATAGAATAGAAACTGAGGCTGGCGACAGAAGATCTGGATTCTAGCGCTGATCTCTGACTCTCTAGTTGACCTCAAGCTGCTTGTTCAAAGATGTTTCACCTTAGTAACATTAGGGGAATAATAATTGACGTCCTTTGAGCATTGTGGATAACAGTAATCAGACAAGGACTATCACCTAAGTTACCAAGAAGCAAATAAAGGCTAGGATGTATATTTTTATAACACAATTTAAGAGAAAATGATAAAAATGCTTTAACATCTGAGTTATCTTTTGAGAAGGAATTGTTTTGAAAAAGAATTGATAGCATTGCACCATTCTATTGTTTCAAGAAGGGAATTTTAAATATTACATATTGGGCAGAAAATATTAATTCACACTTAAAAAAAATAATCATTGTTGAATTTTTTTTGGTCCTGTTGACTGTTTCCGTCTCTTCCCTCAGCTCAGAACACCATTTAACTGAAAAATAAGCTACAATCTGGATTCAGCAGTATTTTGGAAAGCTGGTGGTGTGCAGGCATGCAACCCTTCAGCCATTTTGTGCACATTTTTGGGACATTCAACATAAAGTTAGTGCAAAAAGTGCTAGCAGTAAAATGGTAGCAGAAGATCTGAGTGGGAAACTTATTTAAACCATTGCCCTATCCTGGCAACTCTTGTCTGTCTTGCTCTGTATGCTGTCTCGAGAACTTTGGTTAGCAGGTAGGGTATAAATACTGCACACACAAACAAAACAAAGAAACAAATTTAGAATAGATGAACCCTCAGCCTGATCCACAGGGCTCTTCTTATGTTCATATGTAACTGAAGAAGTTGAGGGGGGAAAAACCATTTAAAGCTGAACACACTAACTTGGGTACACAAAGGGTTTAGTGAAACTTATACGGAGGGAATGAAGAGGTCCTAAAGCTTTCCTTGGAGGTATCTCATATTTCACTATTGTAAGAGTGTGCAAATGCATACCATAACTAGGCCTCTAATAGCCCTTCAAGATGCATACTGATCCTGATTATATGCGACATATAACCCTTTGCAAAAGAAAGGATAGTATCTGAAACAAATATTCAAGAGCAGCTGTAAGCATTTCAACTACCAAGGGCTCTAAGACTGTAAGTGGTTTCACAGCTTCCTCTCTGGAGCATTCATGTTACATCCTCTCCAAAGGCCATAGATACTGCATGGGAAGAGAAAGACTATAATATTTCAGCAAACTTTTCATTTCTTTTCTTTGCATTCAGCATTAACAGGAATATAATGATGCTTCTAATTTTGGAAGAGAAATAACAGCGCGGAAAGTGATAGGAATGGCTCGATTAAAAGTACACCCTTTCACAGTAAGGGAGGTGGTTTTTTTACAGAAAAAGCAGGAAAAAAGAAAAGAAAAAAGAAGTGTCTGAATTTAAGAACTGAATAAAGAAAAAAAGAGAATCCTATCTGCTGATTAGCAGTTTTGTTCTTCTGTACCCTAAACAAAATGAGATAAAGGCCATTATGAATTAAAAACCATTAATATTGTGAAAGGAAAATATCTCTCTAACACTGGCTTCAAGAGTATTTAAGCAGACTTAACATGCTTGTCACTTGCTTATGGGCAAAAGGTTCACACCCTGCTCCTTTCCTTTGTACACCAAATCTACTTGGCAAGGGCACTACTGACCTGAACTTCGTAGTCCTTGGATACTTTCTACAGTATGAAACTAAGCATCTTTCAGAAATCTTGTAAATTAGCTTTGGTTGGCTAGTGTTCAGCTTTCAATAATCCAAATGTCTAAATCAAGTTTCGAAAACTTTTGGGTAAGTACTTTTGAACTCTACCAGATCTTTAGATAGTGGTGTCACCATTTGACCCAGGTAATGGGAAGATTGCAATACAAGCACCCAATAGAAGTTCTGGAAGCTGATTGGGAAATGGCTTGGATCAATGGAGAAATTGAGGAAGAGGTAAAATAAATCAGATATAAAGTAGAAGGAAAGGTTTGGCTTTAGTTAATTATGAAATTAAAGTCATTCAATTATTTAAGTTTATAATTAGGGCACTGTGGTTCCACACTATGTTATTAATCCACAAAAGAAATTTAAATTGTAGGCTATTTAAAAATTAAAACTTGATTTAAAAGGTATTCCATTTCTATGCACTCATTTCAATTTCTATACATGGTTAAAATGTAGGCAAAGGGGTCAAATTAAAAGCTTAAATATTTAAACTGGTCAATGACAGTCAAATAGTCAAGGAATTATCTCAAGTTTATTGTTAAATATGGATAGCCTTTGAGATAACCTCAAGTACATGCCATGGCTTTCTAATGAGTTATTATGTTATTAACCTGTGAAATATTTCTGAATTTTAAGCAACAAAAGCAGGCCTGCTTTAAGCAAATTAAAAGGACTGTAATTATGTTACATCATGAGATGTACCAGGCAGTCACATTCTGCATATATCAAAAATACATTAATAAACTGAACATATTAATAAAAAGCCAAGACTGGACCTTCAAGACCTCAGCACTAATTGGAAATGATCTAGACTGCACATCTTGAATAACTTTTGCCTGCATCTGTACTGGAATTATTTTAAATATGTTTTTATTGTTTTATCACTTGTTGGCTTGCTGGGCTTCTTTGGGAGGAAGGGTGAGATATAAATGTAACAGATAGATAGATAGATAAATAATAATATTTCATTGACAAATTTAGTAAGTTTTCCCTCACCCCAACTAAGTAAAAATCCAGTAAATTATTCCCAAGTAGGTGACTCTACTATCTTTTTGTCAAATGTAAGTGAAACATCATTAGGCAGGATTAGTAGCAATGTCAACTTGAATATAATTTTTGATGAACTTAAATGATTAATGCTGAGATGGTGTCCAGTATCATAGTTCAATTAAAGGCCATTGATAAAGATCATTACTGGGATCATTTATCTGAACTCTGAAAAACTCTTTAGGAAAGGGTGATGCCTTGTTTTATTTTATTTTAAATTAACACAGTCTGTAGAACCAAGAGATGACTCGTATATAATACTAACTACTTTGTTAAACAGCCCATATAATCTATCAACAGCCTAGTGAACTGGAATCATAGACCAGTGGTAACTAGTGAAATGCTATCATGTCCCACAGAAAAAGCATATGAGAGATAGTATTTAATCAGCAATACAATCTCTAAATGTTATTTGCTACAATTCCTATTTTCACTGTGGCTAATAGTGGTTGTAGTCCAACATATCTGGAAGACACCATGTTGGCTATCCCTGTTCTACATGTTTAACTCAAAGCCAATGTTCAAAACTAATTGAAGACAATGGATCTTCTTTTGTAACTGCAGCTAAGCAAAGTGATCTGTTTGAACAATGGGCATCTTTCTTACCATACTGGGACAGCTATTATTTTAACTCTTTAAAACCGTTGGAGCAATAGCACACTGCCATATTTTGTGCATTGCATTTGCATTTTGTTGACTAGAGGAGAGTGACTTTTTGGGTGAAGTCAAACAGTTGGAAGGCTGCAGTGCCTGCATTGGCTGTAAAGGCTGATATGGGAGAGACATGTTTTGTTGCAGCTGGGGCAGATGAAGGGATCTGGTTGTGCCACAGTGCCTTGAGGCAGACAGTAAGATGGTGCATCCATTGGATTAAGCACTATTAAATTCAATAGGATTTGCTTCTCGGTAAACCTACGTAGGATTGTACTGTACTGTTGCAATCCTGTACATGCTGACTTGGGACTTACATCCAAGAAAGCTTGCAGTTCTGTCAGGGCTGCTATACGGTTTCCCCATAGTAACTCAAAATAAGATTTGAAAATTAGCTCCTTATGCTTTTTAATTAGAGGCATATTTTAAATTGTGCAACTTAAACAAGAATACTTTTCCATTCAGAGAGAATTCACTGAGTATTTGTCAGCCACACGATCAGTTCATGAAGAAGACATTTCTATAACATCTATAAGAAGCTCATGTAAACAAGGCATTAACATACCATGACCACTATGTTATTTTTACTTCTGACCCATGATACTTTTGAGTACTTATCTCTAGAGAGTAACCAGGGGGAAAATAAGGTCCAAATGTTGGCTAGTTTTAAAAATAATATTCTCAATCACACATTAATTTTAAAACCTTCATAGTTGCTTATTTTTTCCCCTGCTAATCAGTTTTTTGTGAGATTTCCCATGATGGAGGAATGAAGCACATCTGTACTAAGGCATGATCTTCCATAAATATCCCATGAGATCTGCCCATATAAGAAAAGAGAAGAAAACTCAAATGGTTAACAGAAAAGAGGAGAGAACAAAATGCACCTGGCTGCAACAGAACAAGCAATATGCCATGCTCAGGTTTGATCATGAAAAGCATGTTACAACTTGTAGAAAAAGGTCTAAATTTGCCAAAGTCACATGCCAATTTAGAAGGTGAAAATATATGCCCAGAGGTTCCTTCCTTCTTTCAAATATGGTGACAAACCATTACTGTGGAGTTGATATCTACACAGAAAACTTGTTCATTTTGAAGTGATTCTTGAGAAATCATGGCTTGAGAGTTACAGCCCTGGTCCAGACCTAGTGCTATGCATAGTGGGGGAGAGTGAGAAGGAATGGAAACTGAATAGAAGAATTCTCAGACTGCTGTGTGAGACCAGACCAGAAAATATAATACAGCTTTAAATAAAAACTATGAAACATGACTGAAATCACAACGGTAGGACAAAAGTTAAATGGATTACAGCACTAAATGAACTTATCTTCTAATTTATGGAGCAGATGAACGGGAAGGAAGAAGCTAGAATGCTCAGTGCCTCTCTACTACCCCTGTTGCTGAAAGCCTTTTAAATATGTCAGTTGCCTGTTCCAGACCCAAGATTCACGTTGCCACTTTTCTGGGTTATACCACAGCAGGAGATGAGACACATGTTCAGAGCATGTATCCTTGTTTACAACACTCAGCAGTGGATTGACAATGACAAAATCATTCTGTTTCTATAAGGCAAGACAAGAATATTCCTCTGTCAAACTTGCACAACTTCAGCGATGATTCAGGCTGAACAGCCTTGTATCTAAGATTATCCATGGATTCCTATTAATTTTCAGTGAACTAATCCTTTGGTTATGGACTCTCTTATATATCACTTCATGGAATGATTGGCCTAACTCCTTCAGCTTGAAGACTTCAAGTTTTGGTCTCAATAGGAATCCTTGTCTTCTCACACGGCTCACAGCAGTTAGATCAGCAGATTTTACCTCATGAAAAGGGATATTTAAGCATACCATTTGCTTGAGCTATTTCAATTACATTTTTTCTGCACTTCTACAATACGGCAACATACTGCAGTAGATCGGCCCCTTCTGCTCAGGATATAGTGTGTGATTCTCCCCAAAATGTAAACCCAAGTTGTGCAAGCTCCAAATGTTCACTCAGACTAGGGCTCTTATGATTGCCAATTGTGTCAAATGACGGAAGAGACAGTAAGCATTAAAAAAAGAAAAGAAGAAAAGAAAAACAGTTCTGAAGTACTGAGCTAGGCCTTTCCTCCTTTTCTTTAAACGAACATGAGAACTTTCACAATATCTTGAAACTGTACTGAGCAATTACCTCTTCAAATGGCATCGCTAACTTTATGAGCAAAACAACCCCAGCTATTACAGGGGTGAAAAAACAAAGTGACACTACTAACCGAACAAAGCTTTTTATCACTCGACAAGGGTTTTCCTACAGGCTTGGGTGGGTGGGGAAGCATTATGCAGCATTTACAGGCAATAATGTTTGTGGCCTCATTCAACTTGTTTGTGGCCTTGTTCAATAAATTTCTTACTAGTTATTTGAGTATTAATGGAATCAACCCAAGAATTTCCAGTACTGGACCTTTTAATTGCTTCAACAGCTATACACTAATGCATCAACCATTCATAACACCACTGAGTGCCTCACACATACATAATGCAAGCAATGTATCAAAACAAATGCTTTTTGCAGGTTCCAACCTTTTCAGCCTCCAAAAGCAGGCACAAATGAGAATTATAGTAAATGCTGCCTTGATTGTGCAGGTCAGTCAATAAAAATACAATAAGGATGAGCAAGGCAACAATTCCAACCTTTTAACCTATTTGCCTTCAATATAGCTTTTGCCTCCTGTCTTATTTAAAGTGTTTGCTCAAAACAGAACAGCTTATCTCAGAGGAGGGTTTTCTTGGAAACTTTTACGGTACTTTGAGAAACTGCTTTTCTCCCTTTTCATAAAGCTCAACATAAAGTAAATATTGATAGCAGGCATGGGATTTGATGCACAGATTTGCCGGGGAATAGAAAGTTACTGCAGTCCCAGCTGTGCTCTGTTAAAATAAGTGGAGGGTGCCCTTCAAGGGCTGTGGACTGTGGCCGAGTGGCAAAAGTGCCCTTGCTTCTTCCCTTACAGCACCCAGGTAAGGCAGTTTAGGGGAGAAGGTAGGGAGGCCTCCCAGTCACTCTCAAGGACCAGCTAATGTGGCTTTCCTTCAAACTCAGGCCCATTGGCTTCCTGGCATGTTGAGAGGAAGCGTGTTTGATGCATGTGTGCACAGTTCTGCATCAATCAGATGTGTGTAAATTGGTCATCACCTGTACAGCAAATTAAAACTAAGTAAAGTAGCAACAGCCTAATCAAATACGGTAAAATCAAAGTGTTTTAAGTTAAAAATGCTTACAGTCCTTTAAAGCCTAGGAAAACAGAAATGTTTTAGCATGGCACCTAAATGTTTGTAAAAGATCCTCGGGTAGGTTATTCCTAAGTCGAGCAGCCATCTCTTATAATATGTGTCATGCAAACATTATGATCATGATGATATTATTATTATTATTATTATTATTATTATTATTATTATTATTATTATTATAGCAGCAGCAGGTACACCCCACCCCTAACCTTTCTAGCAACCTCATTTTAAAATAAGTAGACTTTTTGTTGTTGCTGGCACATGGTTAAGTGGGTTGCAATTAGCTGGGTAGTGGACCATATGCAGTAAAAGCAAGGCATGTTGACACTTGGTCATGTTGCTTCCATCCTTTACAAACCTGTTTCTGGGCAAGGGTACTAATACAAGCTTCGGGAAGAAAAGGTTTACTAGTTCAGCCCTTCCCCATTATGAAGTCATATAACTCACAGTGTCAGATAATGGGGCTATAGTACAATTTAGAGTGGAATCGTCCCCTCTTCCTGCCCAGTGATTTCACTATGAAGGGAAACAACTTCCTGTCTAATCAAGGACTTTATATCACTGATTCTTTCAGTGATAGAGATGCTATCTCATATGTAATAACAAATATTTATTTAGCTCGACCCCATGTAATAGGACAGTGTGCATATTCCAAGGATGTGTTCAGAAATGCCTGCAGTACTGATGCTGTACGATTATAAAACAGCCCTTTGTTCTCAGAAATTCATGATGGATATCTATAACTCTTTTTGTTGTGGAGATAAGATCAGCCTTGTCTCACTAACTGCCATTTCAAAGGAAGATTCACAGTAGTTTGACTTTTGATCTGTGAGGCAACTAGCTCGACCACCTGCATGAGATACGAGCTGTTACTGAGCTTGCTTTGTACCATCTTATGAACACAGCAGGCATTTTAAACAAGAAACAAGTTGATATGTGAATGCACCAATTTACAGAGCAAACGTTCAATCAAAAATATAGGCTCCTTTAATAGTCAAGCATGTAACATGTATATTTTGTTTACTGATTATATCATTAATTAGAAAAGATGGCCAAAGGTCTTCACCCTCCTGCATAAGGTGTAATAGTTTGTGCTAAAAAGGCCTGACGTGAATAATCATGTGGTACAACGGGAGGATTGGTATTTTAAATTGTTCTTAAAGTATTCACTCTGAAAGGCCACTTATTGCAGGACTCGTTTGCTTAAGGCTACGTACAAATGATCTAACTTTATAAATACCCAAACATATATGACATTTAGTTTTTAAAGCTGTACTGAAAAAAACAGTAAGGAAAAGTTAAGTATAATGCATACAGAAAATATAATGCATTAAGAAATAAATAGGATTCTCTCAGGATCAGGATGCCAGTACTCATGTTTTGATAAAAGTGCTGTGAATGACAGCACAAAATGGCTGCCATTGGCAGCAAAAGGAGAGGCAACGGTACTCCATATGGGCGAGTACTTTCACAAAAAAACTCACTTTGCATGGACAAGTACTGTGCAGTGTTCTAGGTTTTTTTCTGACACTACGGAGTGGATTTGGGGATGACATGGGGGGCATATGGGGGCAGGAGATGGAGAAAGCTCTGTTGTACTAGTGAGAGACCTTGCTCCGGCTTCTACTAGAGTGGCTGGTTAGTTGAATCCGGTCCTTAACGTTTAAATCAGGGATAGGGAACCTCAAGCCTGGGAGCCACATGTGGTCTTCAAGGTCCATCATCTGGCCCTCAGATCTCCCCCCAGGTCAGGCTCTCTCTGCCAAGGCCGTACTCCTCGCCTGGCATAGCAGCAAAAAAAAAAAAAAAAAGAGAGAGAGAGAGAGAGAGAGAGAGTTCACTTTGCCTTTCATCCTTGAAGCCTTGCCCGAATGTGATCACAAGTTTGTTTGTTTTTAATGTAACTTTCAGTCCAGTGCTCGATTAGTCTTAAATTAGTCATCTGTCCACATGCGTCCTTATCCAGATCAAAATGCAAGTTCTGAAATGGTAGACTATGTCTACAGAGACATAGATTACTTTTCTAATCATATCCAGCTAAAGTTAGATATATTGCAGCCCTTCTTCCAAGACATTTAGCAAGACATTACATATAATTCCTGGTTGATTTGGTTTGGCAAAACTTAATGAAGACACTGCAATTGATTGCTCTTCAGCTCAGTTTACTATCACCATGTAAAGCACTATTGGACAAATCCTGCTATGCTGAAATTCCTTCTTCAACTTGCAAACAATTTTTTAGCACCTATTTCCACATTTTTATGAAGCATGCAGATGTGCTTTAGGATGTTCATTTCTACTTTGGCATATTGCTGTGCATTTTGCCATGTTGAGGCTGCAAACTGCAATCTTCTTGAAGGCTCTAACCTTTTAATGATAGTAAGCATGTCTCAATGAACAGTGCAGCCACAGGGGTTAGAGGATATTTAACCCAGTGTGATGTATCACATTCTTTCTACATGTTGTCTGAATGAACTAGCACAGGGAAGTATCCACTGGGACCCTACTCTTTTTGTAGGAGAATAACTGTGATTTGGATAATGGTATTTCCAGCTGTACAGATGGTCAAGGTTGATGGAGGAGGGCAAATAATTCCAGACGATACAGAAAGGAAAAATAATGAAAACAAGTATATTGTACACTCTTAGAACAATGTAAAAACAGACAAAGAGATGTACTTAGATCATAAACATGTGTGCACAGAAAAACAAAACTTCAGAAATAAACCAAGCATGCTGTCCAAACAAACATCAGGTTTCACACCTTGTTATAAATGTAATATGAATTCAGCAGAATCACTAAATAGCTATTCACATATACCTTATTTTTTAAAAAATATAACACTACGGGTTTATTTATTTGAAAGCACTTATAAGGTTTGAATAGAAAGAAGTGTGATTGAATGTTATGGGACATTCCGTCCTGTCTCTATCACAAATATACAGTTGAGAACAGCAAATGATAGGCTGCAAGGGGCACAACAGAGGGAAGAGGAATCAGCAGAATTCACAGGGGTCATCTTATATGACAGTAAGTTCCTTTTTATTCCTGCAAGGAAGGCACCTTTGGAACTATCCCTCAAGTTGCAATTATTACTGTATGAACATGACAGCCTAACACAGTCCAATGCTAAGATCCTACCTGAGGTCCACTATCAATGCCCAGAAATCTGCAAAATCGGCAGATAAAGCCAGCACTGCTATTTCACACATATTTGTGTTGCTGTTTTTAAAGCCTGCACCTAAGGGTCTTGAAGTATGCACCAAAAATTGTAATTGATGAATGAACGCTATTTGGAAGAAACATACAGACACCTGGCACCTTCACTATGTCAAGGCTCCCATCCCAAATGGCTCTTATGTTTAAAAAATAAAGCTTTATTCAAGGCTTACAGTGGTATGGTCAGGCTATGGGTAAAGGTAAAGGGACCCCTGAACATTAGGTCCAGTCGTGGCCGACTCTGGGGTTGCGGTGCTCATCTCGCTCTACTGGCTGAGGGAGCCGGCGTACAGCTTCCGGGTCATGTGGCCAGCATGACTAAGCCGCTTCTGGCGAACTAGAGCAGTGCATGGAAATGCCATTTACCTTCCTGCTGGAGTGGTACCTATTTATCTACTTGCACTTTGACGTGGTTTCGAACTGCTAGGTTGGCAGGAGCAGGGACTGAGTAACGGGAGCTCACCCCGTCGCGGGGATTCGAACCACCGACCTTCTGATCGGCAAGCCCTAGGCTCTGTGGTTTAACCCACAGCGCCACCCGTGTCCCTCAGGCTATGGGTACAGATCGCCAAAGGCATAGCTAGAGAATCTGAGAACATCATTGGGCGTCTGAGACAAGATGAAAGCTACTAAATATGTCTCAGCAAACAATCATGCCCCTTACACTGGTTTTTAAAGGCAAGACTATGCATGTTCACTGTTTTGCCCTGCAAGATAGGTGCCCTTGGAGGTGAATGTTTCTCTGAAGGGTATGAATGAGTTCTTGGCCAAGGGGTGGGTGGTCAGCTCTTCTGGGTCCTTCTCATCTAGATGTCCAGCCTTCCTTCCTGGTTGGTCAATGCTCTCCCCATGAATGGAGCAGGATAGGGAGCCAGACCCTTCCCTCCCTCTGGGGCTTCTCCCCACTGATGGTGGTCTCTGTGTGCTCCTCCTCTTCCTCATCCTTCAGCAACTGCCACCCCAGTCCCAAATCCAGTCACAACACACAATACAGTGTGGCACTGTCACTATACACTTTCATCATATGCTGAAGATGCACACATTTTCTCTGGCCTTTGCCACCTGAAATGTAAGTTTTCAGGACCCACCCCATCCCTGTGACTGCAATTTGTCTTAAGATATTTTAAATATTAAATCTTTAGTTGTCGTAATCTGCCCTGGGACCTGATGGTGAAAGCCAGTTAAGTGTATAAAAAAACAGTCTCAAACCTGGATGTGCAACCATAAAATGTAAGGTATTGTGTTCAGTTATATTAAAACAATCTTGTCTGTTCTGTATATAAAAAGGAGGCAAAGTTATTTGTTCCACTTTACAAAACTACTTTATGTTTTACAAAATAGTATTTTCTTTAATATTTTAAAAATAATTTTATGTCTTTAAAGAGGAAATGTGAGATCCAGTATATGAGATGCATTTTAAAAGAAATTCATCCTCTTAAATGCAATTGATATATTCCTTTATCCCCAAGATAACTATATTCTTTTATTTGAACTTTATCAAAGGTTTACTTGTTGGAATGACCAATAATGAAATATGTTTTACCCTTAGGAATTGTACTGACATTGCATTTAAGTTTTCCAGATGTTTTGTCCATCACTTCAGAAAAAGGAAATACAATATTTTTCCTAACTGCAGCATAAATTTTCCATTTTTTCTAATTATAGCACAAATATTCAACTTTTTATTCTGAAAAACTTCTTATCTTTAGATTGTTAATATATTGTTTTTGATGCCTCTTCCTAAATAATTTCCAACAGAAATGTTCCTGTTTCGTCAAAACTTTTTATAGAATATCATGTTTTCTGTGTTTATTTGTAACCTCAATCACTCTGTCTCTGCCGTGTGTGTGTGTGTGTGTAAAGAAAAGTAAAAATAACAGTGAAGGAGAAAAGCTAAGTATATGTAAAAATAAAAAATAAAAATGGTTGGAAGCCTAGACAGGAATGGAACTCATTCCAATCACTGGCAATAAGGATTTTAACCAACTAGACTGCTGGATAAAGCAGGCTTTATTCTTGCATATATTAGTGGTTGTTATGAAGGTGTTGGCAAATCACCCAATTTATCACCAGAGTGTTGAATGTACATTGCCCTATTTTCATCAGCCAGAGCTCCAAGCCCTATCCTGTTTAAAATTAAATTTGAAAAGGGGTCTTTTTATACAGGCAAATGCATTCATCAGTCTCCTAACACCTCATGTGTAACAATTTTCAAGATTAATTTTTTCAAAAGCTAGGGGTATTTCCAAAGTGGGATGCTCTGCTACGGGGAAACATCATTTAGCTGAGAGTTGGTTTTCATCTTGCTTCTTGGACTCTGCAAATTCTCCCAAATAAAGTTAGTTGAGAACATAAGCCATTGGGCATATTAAGGGGTATAATGATATACACCTAACAAACATAAATCTTTGTTTTCTTTTATTATCCATTCCTTAAAAACTAACTGAACATATTAAGTTCTTTTTATGATTACTGAATGGAAATTTGATGGGTTCCCACAAAATATGGATTTAATCCGATATTATATTTTCTGATGGTCTTTCATAACTGTAAATGAGGGTTGGAGATTGAGGAAATAAATTTAAATGTGATGCTTTCAGAATTTCTTACCAGGTAGAATTTTAGTAACTTGAGTGGGAGACATTTGTAAATGTTGCTGAGCCTTACATTAACTACTTTGTATTTTATTGTATTACATTTTGGAAAGATGTCAAAATTCTCATTATGTAACAGTAACAGTGGGTGGAAAAAAAATTATTGTTTCCAAAGCCCTGAAGAGTTGACTTTATTCTACCAGTTGGCCTTGGTAGGAAGCTATGACAACAAAGCTAATAATGAAAATGGTCATATAATAATAATTGATAGGTTTTGTAACCCATGGAGTATAGAGATCCTTATGTTATATGGCAGCAGACTTCCCTTCCATGTAACTACAGAAACAAGATCAGGACTCTCTAGACCACATTTTGATCTTAAGGAATAAGAATGGAAAGAAAATTATATTGTTTAAAATGATGCTATGCCAAATATGTATAGGTACATAATATATTATTGCTCAAACTCAACAGGATAGACTTAGCCTTTTCTCCAAATACCTAAATGATTACCAAATGATGTGTTGTGACTTCAGCAAGGGTCACAAGGAGACTGAGGTTGTGTCCTAAACTGGATGGCTATATTAGCAATTGGTGTGCGTAGATTAGGTGATGATTGCCCACAACTATTTTATCTAGTGCATATTGATGCATCACACACATAAACATGGAAAAAATAATAAGGCAAAGTTATAATACAAAGCTTTATAACACCATCTTCCCGAAAACCCCAAGTCTGTTTTTAAGCAAGCTCCTTTAAAAAACTTATTCTTGTCAGTTTCACAGCGGGTTTTGCGGACAGAGGGAAAGAAGTAATTGCTGAGATATGGAATTTCAGGACAGAAGGTAAACCCCAAACAAAGGCAACATGCTTTTGCTCAATCTTTTCAGTAATTAGAATGGAAAATCACTGCAGAATATCATGCCTTAACCAAGATGGTAAATACGGCATATGCCTTTAAAAAAAATCAGCAGATTCAATATGCGGCAAGGAAGTGTTCTCCACTTTAACCTAGTGACATTATTTTCACATAGTAATTAGATGGAATAAAGCCACTCTATTCAGCAATTAAATGCTTATTTGCATGGTATCTGGAAATGAGCAATATCAAGAAAACCAAACTCTCTTGATAATGATTGTTTTCCAGAAATTGTACTTGATCTAGATCTTTGCTGAAAGTTATTTTTATCCCTTCTGGCTTGCTTTCTGAACAATTCTCATTTGAAACTGCTGACTCTTGAAAATTGCTAATCAACTTTTTCCTTATATGCAAAACAAATGTAAATTACGCCCTGAATTTACCTGTCTGGGACAGGGAATTATTTTTCTGGAATGTCACCAAGCACTCCACTTTTAATATAAAACATGTGAACCTAAGGACAGAAACATGCAAATCTATAGGACTTCGCACCAATCATTCATTTGCTGAATTGAAACATTAATTTCTCTATATCCTGATGGGTAAATCTTCCTAAGTGTGTGTTTGGAAGAGGGATGTATAAGAAAAAGAAAAGCAATGCCCTTTTCAAATACAAAAACACACACACAATACATGTCCTTTTAAACATATGACTACATAATTCATTTGTCTGAGAACAAATGATTATTTCACAAAGGTCACTTTTTTATTTGGCTTACAGAACACTTATAAACTAGGAAGTCTAACTGTTACTCCAAAGCACACAGCAGTGTCAAAGGTTATACTGTGTTTCTGTTTCACCCTCAGTAAATTACTTGCAAATGTATTCAAACACAATATGATATTTTATTTTACTGAAAATAACAGACTGCACTCGCCTGAAATAAAAACTGAGGTACATCAAGCATAAACATGGGGAAGAAATACATTGGTTTAGAAACCCATAAATCCTTATTTGAATCTGCCAACCTGAAAGCGAAGTAAAGCCTGAAAAAACTATTTTTCTTAAATGCTATGTCTGATTAAGCCATACTATTAAATGACAGCTGAACTTTAACATTAATATGATATTATTTAAATAACTGCATGACTTTTTTTTACACTAAAAATGATGAATGATTTTTGGACAGCTCAATTGACATAAAGCAAGGAAACCCTTTAATGAGATTTGACAAAATGGAGACATATGCAGAATATTCGTTACAGCTCATGTCGCAGGGCCCTTCCTGGGGAGGATATAGGTTTGGTCATGGAGTTTTTATTATTATTATTTTGATTGTCTACAGGCGCTGAACCATCTCTTTCAATTGCTGCCTCCTTTCTCTATGGATTTTGAATTTAGCTGGTGTCATTTACATATTACTCTTAATCAGAAAATTTTGTATGCTATGGTTCAGAGTCTGAATTGTGAGAAGTTTGTGAAATGGAAGCAAGAGGTGCCGTTATCTTACCCTTTGTCAGCTGGATATACAAGGAAGGGGGGAAAGCAAAACAAACCCAAGCTATTTTCATGAGGAGATTAAGGACTGGTGTATAGTTTAAATCACTTCACGTGCAGCCATTTCCACATGGGAAGTTGCTCATGTGCAGTAATTTGCCATATGGATCAGGCAATTTTTCTCCATGTCACAGCAGACCTTTGTCCATTTGTGGGAGCATGAAAACAACCGTCTGATCTGCATGGCAAGCAGCTGCACACAAATAACTTTTAGCAACCTTCCCCAACCTGGTGCCCTCCACTTGTTGTGGACTACAGCTCCCTTAATCTTTGACCACTGGCCATCTTTCACGGTACAAAAAGTTTGCACGTACGATGTCAACAATTTCTCAGTGTCAAACATATTGTCTATCCAGCCTCTCCTTCATAAAAGCTTGATTCATGTCAAAAAAGAGAAGTTGAAAATGCTTCCTCTTGTGTGGTTTTTCATGTAATCATACTAAATAAAGATCTGACAGATCCAGCTGATAAGAACCCTGCTAAAAGTTATCCTTGGAATTGGACGAAATAATTATTTAGGTCCCTGCATTTTGGAGGGGTGGGTCATTCTAGCTAATGGAAGAAACGTGTGTATTTGATTTTCCTCACACATGTCATACACATATATAGTGGCATCTCCATATGACATAACAGAGCCCTGCACGTGTATATATGTGCAGAGTTGCAGGCAGTATCTCAGGTCATTAAGGTGAATAGGAAATCTCCCAATCAAGTCTGCTATTCATTGCTCAGTCACGGCATCGGAGCTTGAAGCCTGTTTCCCTGATCTAGTGGAATGGGGACAGCTAGAGAGGTGGGCACAGACGTCCTAATTCATGTGGTGGGCTAGTGCAGACATGTCCAACCTGTCGACCGCAATCTACAGGTAGATCGCCGTCGTTCGTGTACAGGTGGCTGTTGTGCTGCGTGCTATTATCAGCGCTGTAGTATTGGCTGAGCGTAGTTTTTGAAACCACCCCTAAAAAAAGCTCAGCAGCTCTGTTAAACCCTCTCAATGGGTAGATCACTGCCTTTTTTATACTGGGAGTAGATCACAGTATCTTGGGAGTTGGACGTGCCCAGGCTAGTGCACCTAGCTGCACATGCTCTGGTGAGAGAAACTGAGCTCTTTGTTGGTGCTCCATATGTCTACAGGAACTGTGCCAGCATGGGCGAGAGTGATATATATATATATGCAAAGAGCATATATTAATATAGTCAAGGAATTGTTTTAATGGTTTCTTGAATACAGATTGCATGTGTTGCGAAGAAGGTTGGCTATCCATATAAACAAGCAGCAGTAAAAAAAAGTTTCAACTATAGGCCTATATCTCAGCCTGGTGTGTGTGTGAGAGAAAAAGAAATCTACAGCAACCAAAATAGTTTTAATTGTCAGAGGAACTGCCCTTAGCAAAACTACACCAAGCTGGCTGATTTCCAAACGATTCAAAATTATGACAAGTGTCAATAGATTTTATCTAACTTGCAATTTATATGAAGGAAGCAAGAAAAAGAGAGAGGGTCCCTACCTTGCCCTTACCTTCGTAACATTCCTGTAAGGATCCTTGAACTCTTGCCCAAGTTTGCATCTGTTTCTCTGAGCTGTGAGGGAAAATGTTGAAAGATTGTATATAATCCAATAGGTAGAGAGACCTTTGTGGTTTGTTTGTCTTTTTAAAAAGGGAGCAATCTATTTACATGTTAATGAAATATGCTGGTGCTTCAAACTTCACAATTTTCAAAAACAATGGAGTTTCAAGAGAGTAGTGTGTGGGGGTTATTGTTTTTGCTTCTTACTGTGGTATGCATTTTTGTGTTTTTATATTGTAAACTGCTCTTCAGATGCAGGGTGGTATAGAAATTTAAAATTTTTAAAAACAAAATCTTTCTGAGCCAGTGGGCACATTTGAGTAAGTGCTGTGGATGTCAGTCACAAAATGGCTGCCATGGGGTGTGTGACATAACACAAATAGGCTGCCACATCTCAAAGAACAGAACATGGGACAGGACCACAAAATGGTGCCAGCGTGCCTTTCCCTATCAACGGGAAAAAGGGAACTATAGTAACAGCTATGCTTGCTTGCTTACTGAGAGAAGTTATTTCCACCGCTTCTCTGTTCAGAACAGAAGGATGGGAGGCTGCCTGTTTGTAGCATCCAATCAAATACGGTCATGTTTAAGGGAACATGTTCAAAGAAGCACAGACTGAGATAGTGCAAACAGGAACTGAGCAGGAAGAGTAAGCAGTCTCTTATCCATTGTGGATGAAGGAATATTTACTGAGACTTTTCACAAATAACATACGAGTATTGGTGGGCACAGTGGTGCCCACAGATTATGCATTGGGAACCCCCAATTCTTGCTGGTTTGCTTTTAATATGGTGAAACTATAAAATGACTTGGTAAACTTTTAGGTAAATGTAGGAATCTATTTTTTAAAAAATAATATTTATTACTTTTAAAGATTACAGAAAAGGAAAAGAAAAAGGACAATAGGAAAAAAACAAAAAAAGAAAACAATACAATACAATATATAAACAATACAAAACACAACCTAAACACATTAAACTAAACACATTAAACTAAACTAAACAAAACCCTAACCCACCCTAACCCTAAACAAAACAAAACAAAACCCATTTAAAAACATACATCACACCTTTCCCATACTCTGTCTTTCATTCCCTTGTTTCCTCGACTTCCTCTCACCTCCCTTTTTGTATTCCACTTCTATTAATTGTTTCAGCAAATCCTTTCCATCTTTCTCTAATATGATAG
Organism: Podarcis raffonei; assembly: GCF_027172205.1. Classification (NCBI taxonomy): domain Eukaryota; kingdom Metazoa; phylum Chordata; class Lepidosauria; order Squamata; family Lacertidae; genus Podarcis; species Podarcis raffonei. Next base: position 53,040,050 of record NC_070606.1, read on the forward strand.
AAAATGTAGGAATCTATTTTATATCTAGTCAGACCATCTAGCTCTGTATTGTCAACAGTGGCTGGAAGATGCTCTCTGGGGCTTCACACCTGAATCCTTCTCACGCCTGTCTGGTGAACCAGGAACCTACAGTGGGACTTTATCAATAAATAGAATTTTTTAAAAATGTAAGAAGAGAAGCTACAGCAGAACAAACACTATGGATTCAGAAGACCCCAGGTAAACCAAGAGCTTCTCGAGTTGAAAGGATCTCATATAGCATGGCTGGGAAAGAACACTACCTGAAAACTTGGATTTATATAGTTGAACGCAGCATGGTCTGATAAGGGAGGCATGAAGCATTTGAGAACTTCCATCTTTATCCAGCTTTGTAGAAAGAGCAGTAATACTCACTCCCTTCCTCAAAATATTCATAATAAACTTATTCTGGTGATAATCCTAAGTACATCTGGAGCTGCAAATTGTTTCTCATTATCAAACTTACTCTTTCTCGAGCACGCTGAATCTTCTCTCTGTCATTGCTGAGATTTTCCAATATGTCCTGGCCAATCTGTTCTGCATGGAGAAATTAAAAAGTGGGTGGAAACGTCACAAACCATGAAAAATAGAGAATATCACTTTAAACAGCAAGAAAATCTAGCAAATACTTTACGAAACGTAAGTCTCCAAATGTGATAATCATGGTTGTATTCAACCAACCTTTACTCAGAGTAGACTCATTAACATTAGTCAGTGTTGTTAATTTCAATGGGTCTTCTCTGGGTATGTTAGTTGAATAAAATCCTAAGAACAATCTTAAGCCACAGAAATGAAAAACATGCACTCCATATATAATTGAAAATTGATGCACAACTGATATACTGTATTGGGCAAAACACATATCACAGTAGTCAGGATCCCAGGTGTCATGGATGAAATTCTGCATAAACATAGGCGTTTTTTGTTTTTTGTTTAGCTCCCCCTTCTGGCAACAGGTGCCACACATGGAAAGCATCCATGAAGCTGGAGCTTCCCCACAGGAGTAGCACCCTCCAAGGTGTGAGAGCTGATATCCAGTAAAAAACAAAATATCCATTGTCTCACATGATCACTTACGGGCCACTATGGACCACACCCATTTGATGGGAGACAAGATTATTCCAGTAACAGCATACTACAGCGATTTAAATCTACTGAACTTATACATCAAAACTCTAAGATAGTTTTGGTAATCCAGCCCCACAAAGGAAATGATGAGGTGTGCATAGATGCATATTGCCAAGATTGTTATTTTAGCTATTATTAGTTAAATTGACATATTTCACCTTAATATGGTATATATTTTATAAGTTACTGATAGAATAATATAAATATGAATACTTCCTCAGATAGCTAACTATGAATTTATACAGCCATAGTGTTCTCAGTTTCTTTCTGGCTTGATGCTCTTAATTTTTAGCTGCATATATAATGCCTCCCAGAGGTGAAAGGTGGTACAATATATGTTACAAGGACAGATTATAGTATATAGATGGAAGAACAGTATAAATATTTCTGAAACTCTTTAATCTTTTGTACCATTATTGTGTTAGTCTATTGTTTGTGCAAATGAGCATTAATATTTGAAGACATATCTATTCCTCATCCTCTTTCAACGTCTTATATGACATAAACCAATACTGAATCATTTGAAGCTCAGGATTAAGCTGAAAAAAGGAGAGAAATTTCAGTGAATATGAGTCAATTCAATTTCCTTCTGGTTTTGTTGTTGTTTGCACTTGCCATAAGCTTTCAAGGCTATACATCTAATAAATATTATCTTCAACCTACCCAGATTCAAAGCAATGGGTGGTTCAACTAAGGTTTACTTAGAGTAGATTCACTGAAATGAATGAACATGACTAAATTAGGTCTATTGATTTCAATAGGTCTTCTGTGAACAAAACTCAGTTGAGTACCACACTATGAAATCTCACTTGTATACAACTCAAACCAATCCTTAAAACAGGCAAAAGAAACCCTTTCCTTTTAAAAAGTAAATAAAAATGCTGAAGTATGATGTTTTGCAAACAGAGATAAAAAATCACTTTATATCACGTTTTTGAAAATAAATATACTTTGCCAATTGGCATCAAGTTTATTGTCCACTGATCAAGACAACAGTGTCATCAACCAAGAGTAGAACGCTGTCAGCTTTGACAAATAGTGTATTTTCCTCTCATTGCCAATGACTGAAGATATCAATAAATAAAGGATAGAGACCATGTCAGTTGGAATACCAGAAAATGAATTGCTGATATGTCACTTAGGGCCAATACTTTCAGCCATGAATTTCAACCTGGCAAAAAACTCAAAGAACTGAAATAGCTGCATTGCCTCCTAGCAAACATATACAACTAAAGGGAAGGCTCAGTATTTTATGAAGAGAATATAGCAAGTAGTAACCATTTCAGCCCAAAGGTGTTAAGAGCTTTAAACACCTTTGGGCTGAAATGGTTACTACTACCTATATTCTCATCAAAAAATAATTTCAGAGATGCCACCAAAGTAAACCAAAGTTAAATTAACAGTGTTAATTATACAGCACTTGAAACACAGGCTTAAATCCAAAGAGTTTGGGCAATAGAGGTTTGGAGGTCTCCTTCCTTCTGCAGTTCTTTGAAAATCCACTCCTGAGGGTTACTCTGATATAGTAGCACTTTGGTGCAGGAGGCTGCAGCCAAAGATGGAGGGTGGATGGGATTCAGCAAAAATCAACGACTCTCTTCTCACAGCAAATTCCTTTCAATCACAGTTTCATGGAATTTCATTTTAGAAAAAATTAAAACTACAAAAAGCAACACTCATAAAATACTAAAACACAATTAAAGGAATAAAGAAACTCACTGATTACAATCCTTAGACTATCCTGTATATGCCTATGGGGCAACTGCAGTAAAACAGCCTAAGGAGAAGCTCACTAACTATTGAAAGATGGGATCTATGTTTCGTATAAACGAGAAAGAGAGATTATAGTCGGGGGGGGGGGGGAATATAGACATCTGTCCTTGATTGGAATTTGATGAGAAGCCTCAAGGGCTTTCCCACAGGAAATAAAAGGAAACCAGGATGCCATAACATCATTTGCTTGCTGTACTTGCTGAATTAGTTTGTACATAATCATAATCTCTCAAATTTTATCAATCAACCACTGTTTACATGGTTGCTTACATTGAGACTTCCAGTTTTGTACTATGTACAACAATGTATACAACTGCTTAAAAATATATTTATGCAGGAATCCAGGGTCATCAGGTCCAAAATGATGAAGCAGCACAGGAATCACCAACATGATGCCCTCCAAACGCTGGCTATTTTGGCAGGAACTGATGGGAATTTATTTCCTTACAATTATATCCCACCTTTCTTCTATCGTGGAACCCAAGGAAACATACACTTTGTCCCTAATCAGTCACCCATCCAGGCACTGAACAGATGTAGACCTGCTTAGCTTTAGCAGGTGGCAGTCTCCTATGCCTTCAGAGCATCCTATGGGAGCTGGAATCCAACAGCATCTGGAGGGCATCATGTTGGCTAACCCTGATTTGCTACCTGCAGTCAAATTTGAATAAATGCCTGGCAGCAAACAGCCATCTTCCAGAACTCCAGCAAAGATCCTTCTAATCATTCAAACAGCATTTGGGAGATAAACCGTAATGTTCTAGTCTAGAACCCTTGCTCTCAATTATTCCATTTGGCAAAAGGTGCAATGCCTAAAACTCATTTTTATTTAAAATGTGCACTCTGGTATATTTATTTGTATCCAAGGATTAAGCTTAGATTCTCTAAAGAATTTGAAATAATTTATCCCCATAAATAGTAAACAATATTGGTGGTTGGGAACTTTGGAGCAGGTTTACAAAATGCATGGTGAACTCCATATTTAAGAGTTCAGGCCATAATTCAGAGAGCTGTAGAACAGAATAGTGCTTATGATTAAAGTAGTTGAACAGCTATATCCTCTCCCCACCACAAGATCACACACCATTTTCAATGCAGCATGGTGACTTACCGTAAAAAAACAAACAAAAGAAAAACAAAGAAGACACACTGGGCATACCAAACCCTTTACAAAATCCAGATTTATCTTGTAAACTCTAGGGGCATTTAGAAACAAATGAAAGCATTTGTTTATCATAACGAGTCCTAATACAGAAAGGCTCCATCCATCTATTACTTCACTACGATTAAACAATGATATAATTAAACATTGCTGTGCAGAATTCCAAAAGGGGACTAAGATTTTATTGTAATAAGATACACAAAATATCCAGAATTGCAAAGTTTAAATACTTTCACAGCTACCAGTATAATTTATGTGCTGCCTGAAAAAAGCATGAACATTCAACAGACAAATTATCTCATTCTTGAGTTACACTGCAATGAAATGATAACACATCAGCAAGTGTAAATTTATCATCTAGTACAAGCCTTAGAGGGACAATGAATCAAGCGTCTTAAAATCCAGAATTGTCTTGTCTTCATATCGTTAGATAACTTGGGAAGTTGAACAGCTAAGCAAAGAAGAGTACCATACTAAATGTAATAATGAAATAGTTTAGGGTTATAAGAATGAGCCCTAGAAAGACATAGGCTCACATGCCTTTCCCTTCTCATTTTTTTGCTGTTGTGGATATTGGAAGCTTTCACATTAGATTAACTAGAGCTTGAGGCCTTTCTACATTTACCATTTATAGTGGCATGGTTGCTGCCCAATCCTAAAAAATTAAGAGTGAATTTGTAGCTGATTGTCTGCACCTTTGGTAAATCCACAATATAGAAAATTTACTGAGATAGAGCCTGAGTATCCTCTCCACAATGCACAATCCTACATTGCACAATTTACTACATTTATACTCTGAGTTGAATACTACTCCGGGATTAAACAATTTAATTTTCACAGAATGGTTAGGTGGATGAGAAACAAATTCTTAGAATTCTTCTATATAATTTCTGACATGAAATTACTGGACTGGATCCAGAGGTTGCCTTTGTTCAGCAGAAGGAGTTCTTACATCAGAGGACACCCCTTCTCCTCTGTCAGAGTAACGGATGCTTTGTCACTAAACCAGTGTCCCAAAACATGGCAGAGTAAGGTTTTATAGCTATGCTACATCAACATCACAAGCAAATGAAATGTCTGCTCAAATGTATAGAATTGGGTTTTAAGAGTCTCAGGGATAGCTCAATTGGCAGAGAATGAAACTCTTAATCTCTGAGTCATTGGTTCGAGTTCCACGTTAGCCAAAAGATTCCTGCATTGCAGGAAGTTGGACTAGATGACCCTTGTGGTCCCTTCCAACTCAACAATTCAAAGATTTGAAGAAGTAATGCAACATGGTTAAGCTTTGAGGGTTTTTAAAATGAAAAAAAATTAAGTGGTATATGCATTTTATGAAATAAATAAAAGTCAGTCTCACAGAAGGTCTTTTTCTCTCTAGTAACTTTCTTTAGTCTGATTGAATCTTTGTCACTGGGTATTATAACTTTATTTGCAATAAGAATAAGACAGCAAAGGATAGAAACAGATGTTTTATAAGATCTATCTATTCAGGTGACAAATTAATAAGAAATGAGTTAAAACATTTGAGCGACTTATGCTTGAAAGTTAAGTAAAGGATCTTTTTTGTCAATGAGATTTTGTCTTTCACCTGAAGTTAAACGACTCTATTGTAGGAGACTAAATTTGGTAACAGATGAATTTTTTAAAAAGCTGATCACATCAGTGAGAGATTAGAAGGGTGTGGGTAAAAGAGGGAGTGGTGCTTTTAGGAAAGGACTGAATGTAAAGAATTACTGAAGTGACAACTTGGATTTATAGGCTTGGGAATACACAGTTTGAAGCAAAAAAGTTCAGGTTTGAGCCAAATTATTAGGTTTCTAACAACAGCAAGTTAATGAAAGGAAGTGCTGACATATCTTAAGTGTTGGGGCACAAGTGAAACTGCTGTAATTTATAGCTTTTCAGTTGACATATTTAGATATGGAAACTAGTGCTAACAGATAGAAGTATTTAGATCATAAGGTTCTTAGATGACAAGGGGTGGTTATATGGCTAAAAAGAATAATAGTTAATGACTACATGCCAATACACAGAAAACTGTAGAATGTTGAGTAAAATAGTTGTTATCATAACTCACAAACTTTACTATTGAGCTTGTGCAATAAAGAAGCAGTTGAGAAACTGCACAAAATAAAACAGATATGGAGTGGGTTTCCAAAATGGAGCATATTATCCACCATTCACTACACAGAAAATGACAGCTTAACAACATTCAACGCAAAATGAATCACATGGCTGTGCTAAAAGCTTCAATTAAAGAATAGGTTAAAATGTAGGACTGAAAGCAGCTAATGCTTTTATCTTAAATTACAAAAATGAAGAAATCCTGTGTGGTGTTGGACTAGGATTTCGGAAACCAGGAATCAAATTCTCACTCAACCATGAAGCCCACTGGGTGACCCACTGGGTCACAGACTTTAAGCTGGGTCACAGACTTAAAGTCTGTGACCCACTGGGTCACAGACTTTAAGCCTAGGTCAGGGGTCAGCAACATTTTTCAGTCGTGGGCCGGTCCACCGTCCCTCAGACCATTTGGTGAGCCGGACTATATTTTTTTTGGGGGGGGGGGAGGAAATGAATGAATTCCTATGCCCCACAAATTCCTATGCCCCACAAATAACCCAGAGATGCTTTTTAAATAAAAGCACACATTCTACTCATGTAAAAACACGCTGATTCCCAGACCGTCCGTGGGCTGGATTGAGAAGGCGATTGGGCCGCATCCGGCACACGGGCTTTAGGTTGCCTAGCCCTGGCCTAGATTATTGTGAGGATAAACTGGGGAGCTGGAAAGCCACGTATGTCACCATGAGCTCTTTGGGGGAAAGGTGGGATAGAAATGTATCAATAAATCATAGAATTGTAGAGTTGGAAGGGACTCCAAGGATCACTTAGTCCAACCCCTGAAATACAGAAATCTTTTGCCAAACAATAATGAGATTAAGAGTCTCAGGCTCTACCAAATGAGCAATGCATACTGAGCGATACACCTGTGTCCCCCCCTCCACACCCACATTATTTAGTAACCATTGTCATGCTCCAATCTTGACCACAGCCAATCATGTGGATACTTCAAACTATAAGGACACTCAGCACCAGCTACCAACAGGAATGTTCAAATTAGAGCTACACAGTACAATACAACAAGGAGAAGGGGACGACAGAGGATGAGATGGTTGGACAGTGTTCTTGAAGCTACCAGCATGAGTTTGACCAAACTGCGGGAGCCAGTGGAAGACAGGAGTGCCTATCGTGCTCTGGTCCATGGGGTCACAAAGAGTCGGACACGACTAAACAATTAACAACAACAACAACAAGTACAGCACATGTGCTAACCATTATAGCTGTTACACTGAAAAACTACCATGCATATATGATTTGCAATAACCTATCCTGGAAAGTTCTTATCCTGTTACTGGACTACAACTCCCATTATCCCTTTCTATTTGCCATCCATACTGTGTAGAGGATCAACTGTTCCCCACCCCGATTTAACCAGGCAGAAGAATCAGAAACTGTTGCTCTCAGTCTAAAACCAGTGCAGGAAGATGAACATTAAAGTATTCAGTTGATGTTCTTCGACTGTTCACTCCTGGAGTAGGCCCACTGACAACAATATAAGGAAAGCTATTTCAGAGGCTATGGGGAAACAAGCTAAGTTAGGAAGTTTGAACAATATGTAAACTTATTTGGATGTTTATCAGTAGGCTATCAGTCACTAAAATTGGCTAAAATGTATTCCATGTCAGTCACATATGAACTATTCATTCCTTTTCAATCTCAATTTCCTCTATACAAATATAAATATGGTAACAGTTATTATGTCTTTCCCACATGTTTTTCTGCTCCAGATGATGCCAACACATTTGTGTTAGGGCATAACTCAAAATAGGGTATTTTGGCTATGCGTCTCTCTCTCTCTCTCTCTTGATTATACATATATATATATATATATATATATATGAGAGAACCAGCTTGGACAGACAATTGGAAGTCTACTAATAAAATTTGTAAATAAATACATAAGGCTGATCATCTTGAGAAATCTTTACAATTCTGCAGTTATCATCTCTCTGCTCTCTATTCAGAGGCCCAAAAAGAGTGGGAATTTGAAAAGGAGTAGCAGCAGTTGGCAATAATGGCTCAGTGACAAGAGAGGACCCATAAGAGCCAGGGGGAAGCTCATGGAGGTGATCTTGCCCAAGGACCTACAAAACCTGGAGCTCCTTTGTGCCCTACTCTAAGCAGCACTAACCCCCAAAGTCCACATACTTCCAAAGGGACTTGACAACCACCGGGTGTATTCAAGTACCCAACAATCCAAACTGCACAAAGTTGTAACTTTAGGAAACTACACTTAGGTGTCTGATTAGATAGTCAAAAATGTGGGGAAAGATAGGTAAGTACTACAGTGGTACCTTGGGTTACAAACGCTTCGGGTTACAAACGCTTCAGGTTACAGACTCCGCTAACCCGGAAGTAGTACCTCGGGTTAAGAACTTTGCTTTAGGATGAGAACAGAAATTGTGCGGTGTTGGCGCGGCGGCAGCAGGAGGCCCCATTAGCTAAAGTGGTACCTCAGGTTAAGAACAGTTTCAGGTTAAAAATGGACCTCCGGAATGAATTAAGTTCTTAACTATAGGTACCACTGTATTTCTGTTTTATTCTACATTCTTTCAAGGTAGTAAAGAGGACAAAGCATTCATGCTTTAGAAATACATGCAAAATGGGAAAGGGCAGCACATTCACTGTTGCACCAATACTCATACTAAATAGCAATAAACAAAACTTATTGAAATTGGGAGCAATAAAGAGGGGGGAAAGTATAATAATTGGGGCTTCAAATCAGCAACCACAAACAACGACATTTATCCAATACAATAAGAGCTGCATCGAACATGATACTTATAGAAAATATGCTAAAGTTTTCTTAGGACCAGAGGACCCAGGGAAAAAACACACCACAGCATAGGTTAACTGCTCAGAAACCTAGGAGCTGGCTTCAATGCCACTCATTCTTTGAATATGAATTAGCACTGGGTAATCACAGCATATTTATGAGGCCTTTTGCCTGGTCCTCCTCTCCTGTGAATGCTGTATTATTCATTGCATGTGCCCTGACCTCAACGCGCTCCTGTTCTGACAAATCATACTTGATTAAGACAAATCTTTATTAGTTAGCTAGTCAACTTCCCCATTTATCATTTACAAATCCCATTCTCCTTTTCGGATACAGTAGAAGTGACTGAGACCATTTTTCTCCTGTACAAAAACAAAATGCTTGTTACAACCAATAAGTGCAAACAGAAGCCTAGGAATCAGTAATAGATGATAAAACATCAATTTAATGGGTATAAATTACAAACACTGCAAGTCAACAGAACAGCATGTTTCTGTTGTCCTGAGAAAAATGATAATTAGCCAATCCTTTCACTAGCTTCGATTTCTTCCTTCCAGAATGAACTCTTGCTTGAAAACAAAATGTCACGTATAAAAAATGTATTGCAAAGTTGGAGACACAGAGTTCTAAGGTTAAAAAAAGAGAGAAAACAAAATGCAGAAGACTGCTGAGTAAAGAGATTGTTCAAGGTTCTTAGCACACATAAAAAAGATGTCTTAAAAGTGGAAACATAAAAGAATGAAAATGAATTCAAAATTATTCATGAGCCTTCAGCACTGTATGAAAATGTAATACTTCTTCCTAAAAAAGTACTTTGTGTCAAAAAAAATCAACAGGATGTTGTTTATTTCAGAAGTAAATTTACAGTAAAACAGGGGAAAGTTTTTTTGATAATCAGGATTAATACTTAGACCTGATCATGATTTTTAATTATGCTTGTACCTGAATTATTCAGTATACCTGAAGGAGCGTCTCCACCCCCAATGCTTAGCCTGGACACTGAGGTCCTCCTCCGAGGGTCTTCTGCTGATTCCCTCACTGCAAGAAGTACAGGGAACCAGGCAGAGGCCTTCTTGGTAGTGGTGCCCTCCCTATGGAACATCCTCCCTTCAGATGTCAAGGAGATAAAGAACTACACAACATTTAGAAGACATCTGAAGGCTGCCCTGTATTGGGAGGTTTTTTTTAATGCTTGTTTTTATTTTGTTTTTAGATGTATTGTAAGCTGCCCAGGGAGGCTGGGGAAACCAGGGTATAAAAAAATAAAGTTATTATTATGATGACTCTTCCATTCATATTTTGACTACCTTTGACAAATATTTGTATGTTTATCACTTCAGCAACAATACCATTCCTACAGTTTAATTAGGCAGCACTGAAAATGATCAGACTTATTCAGAAGCCCTTGACCACAGAGGCAAAGAATAGCCATTGTGGAATCGTACGCATTGATAACCTCATCCTCCATGTATTTGTTCAATCCTCTTTTAGTGCTTTCTAAGATGGTGGCTGCCACTGCCTCCTGTGAGAGCAAATTTCACACTTTAACCATAAACCACATTTTAAAAGTATTATCTTTTATCTAGGGTTGCCATATTCCCCAAAGTGAAAATCCAGACAAAGTTGTAGAGCTTTCTGCTGCTGCTGCTTCTCCTACTCCTCCTCCTCCTTCTTCTCCCTCCAAAAATCTAAGATTTGGGCCTTTTCTGAATTTTGATTTTTAAACCCCCTTGCCATACATCTGGGTTTCCTCAGACATTTTTGCTGATTTGCCGAAAATCTGTCTGGATGCCATTTTCCAGCTGAAAACCTTGACGTATGGCAGCCCTATTTTATCTGTCCCGAATCTTCCAACATTCAGCTTTATTGGCTGTTTGAGTGTCATGAGAGAGGGAGGTAAGCTTTTCTCTATCATTTCATCTCTTACTTACATTTTCTCTAAACTAAAGAGCCCCTAATGTTGCAGCCTTTTCTCATAGGGTAGTTGATCCATCCCCTTGATCATTTTGGTTCCCCCTTTCTGAACCTTTTCCAACTCTACAAAAACCATTTTTGAGGCAAGGTGGTCAGAACTCTACACAGTTTTCCAAATGTGGTTTCACCATAGCTTTGTATAACAGCATTATGATATTGACAGTTTTATTTTTCAGTTTCTTTCTGTAGCATGCAATTTGCCTTTTTCACTGTGATAGAGAACACCATCAGTTCTTCTCAGCAAAACCCTGCCAGACAAACAACTTTATTGTGGCATGAGCTTTCATGGCCTACAGTCCAGTTCATGAGACTGCAGGGCATAATAAATTCAAGGTGGCACAAGCCTCTGTTGTTTATGCTGTACGGACCAATACAGTTGCCCCTCTGCAAATTTATTTTAGACTGCTTTACATTAAGTGTAAGCACAGAATAGATCTTCAAAATACCTAGCAAGAAAGAGTTTTCTCCAACAAGTATGCATGCAAGGACTTTCCTGGTAGCGTAACGGATGTGGCAGATTACAACTGCAAAAGCAGCTACTACATCAATAGAAACTATTACTTACAGCTTTTAGTAACAACCTATCAAATGACACTGACAACAGCAAAATCAAACTCCCTTTGGGTGCCATTCTGTTGGCAGAAAAACGTGGCATATAAAAATGAACATGACAGTGTAATGTTGCCTTCAGTTTTTGCTGATTTGTTAAAGTACTCAATAAACACACAAGACGTAACTGGCTGTAAACTATTCATTGTTTCGAATTGTAGATTTCAACGGAAGTCTCATAAAGTTCAGTGTATCAGTTGAACCACTACTATGCTATGAGATCCACTACCCTGTAATATTACATATGAACCTGTTCTACTGATGAAGCCTAGGATGGCGAAACAAGGCTAATATTCCGGAAAGCCTTGTCTTAGACTCTGTGAAAGGATTCTGTGGAACTGTAACAACCCTTCATGTGGATTATTGGACTCTTTGAACAGACAAGTGGAATAGATACTTTTACATTTATGGACCTTATGCATGAACTGACTAGAGAATGAACTTATCCACTGGATCTTCTGGTTTTTTTTGTTGTACTTTATGAGACTTCCGTTGAAATCTACAATTCGATACAATGAATAGTATACCTTATTTATTCAAAAGTACAGCCAGTTACAGCCAGTATGTTTCATGTAACCATAGGTTTGTTGTTGTTGATTTGTTAAAGTAAGCATTTCCTTTTTATTGCGCAATTACAGATGCTGAATCAGATTTCTGATTTTACAACATCTTAATTTTGTGTACATACAAAAGTCTTAGTAGAAATGGATGTGTATTTACACACATATATTCCCCATAATGTATTTTGTTTCTTCATCAGGCAAAGAACTTTGCAAATAATTGAAGTAGTACTATTATACTATTATATGCCCTGATAACTTCATTTCCCAACCATTCTTCCATCTGCACCCTCAAGGTCCAGAGATTTCTCTAGATCATTCACACATTTCCAAGCCTGAAGCTTGTTTTCTGAAACAGAAAAGAAAGTCAAAGTTCTCGTCATACTTAATTTCTGTACCCAGTACCAACTGCACCTATGGGGCATAATGGCAGAATCTATACAGCCAGTCTTCAAGAAAACATAGCCTGTATTGTAATGGCTCTTACACTAACAATCTGTCCTTCGTTTTTCCTTTATTTTTCCTTATGAAGGGATGATTCAAAATGTAAGCTTTCACCCTGTACATCACACATACAAAACCTTGTGCATGGCTGTGCTTCACACACACAAACAATTTTAGAATCAGCAAGCCTTTATATACAGTCCAACTGCAAATCTTACAAAATTTAGTGAATGGTATTCTCATCAAATACAATGAACCTTCCTTTATTGTTTATATGTATTTTTAAAACACAAAATTATGTGTTCATCATATTATAATTATGCACGTACACTATACATTGGAAAATCACCACACTCTGACATATTAATATAAACTAAGAGTTTACCAACACAACTTTGCTGCAAATGTTCAAAATGTGTTAAACTGATGTCAGCATCTCAGTAATTTCACAGTTTTAAAACAGTTAGAAATGTAATGACTACACTGCACTTGATTAAAGCATTTACAGCTCTAATCAAAACCTGACAGCAAGATCAAAGATGTTAACTTAAAACTCTCTTCTAATTATGTTTAAAATGCCACACCTCAGGCCTGTCTCTCCTCTTCTTTTTCAAACCAAATTCTGCTTAAGAAAGATCTAACACTTCTTAACAGTTCATTATCCAATAAAACTATTCAAAGCTTAAAAGCAATCTACACAATTAGTCAGGACCTCAGGGAGTCCACCGGTAGTCTTTATTACAGGCCTTCATATTAAAACACCTTAATTATATTTGTCAAATGGATTTCATTAAAACCCATCGTCATTTTAATTTTCATATTTTGACAGCGCTGGCATAGACATTATTACCACCTGCCATGCAATGAACTACAACAAAATTATCAAATTCCTTCAAATATAATGGATTTTTCTTCCCCCCACCTTAAGATGGATTTTTTTTTTACATCTACAGAACAAATGGCAGAAATTAAGAACAGTTTACAACCATAACATTTGAACAAAAAACATAGGCGCTACGTGCCTATAGCAAGCATGTAGATAAGAAGAGAAATTAAGGCTTGATTGCCAGAAACACTTTATAGAAAGGTGAGACATATACAACGAAGCCCCTCTGAATTATAAAAAGACAAGATCAAACGGAATTCACATATATTTAATCAAATGACAACCATCAAGACTCTAGACATTCTTACTTGTATTTTATATTACTGCCACATTCAGTTGCTGGTATGGCTCCTGCGGGCAGTAACAATAGCTTAAGTTATGATTACAATGCCAGGCTAGTTATTTTTTTGAAAGTCTACACAAATACATATGCATCTATGTTCATAATTGCAGACGCATGATGAGCAGCAGATAAAGACCGTACATCCTCAGGTTTTTTTTAGCAATTAGCAAAATTAATGACTAGTGAAAACAGTGCCTTGTAAAATATTTGTATAGGAGTTATCAAACACTTCATAAAAGAATGAAGAACCAAAGTAGTACTTACTCAGGATTATGGCAAAATTTTTGCCACATTAAGGTGTAAAACACAAATTCTTAAAATTAACTGGGAGGCAAAAAGGAGTCTACAATAAATTACGATAATAACATAAAATAAGAATGTATTGGTGTGATTCATACACACATCAACAAAATGCAATATTTATGCACTATTCAACTCATTTCATATTACACCATCAGGGATCAGATTAGTCCATGATATGCAGTAAGACGGTCTGGACTGCAACTGGCACAACAACAGTTACTTGCTTTCATACACTCATTTAAAAAAAAAAGAAATGAAGAGGTTTCTGTCATTTGTCTAACACATATTACTGCTTTGTATAACGGTCTCAGGAGTAACAATCTCCTTGTGTTATGAATATTTTACATATCATTAAATAATCTTTGATTATCCGAGAAAAGTGGGGAAGAATCTCATGCATCAGTTTAAAATAACGAGTTTTCTTCCCTTTAGCAAAACAAAATGCACATATTTAGAAGTCTGATCCTGTAAGCTGCTGAGTAAGCACAGGCCATAATTAGAGTTTCTGTTCTAGTGCTCAGACTGGACCTCAGCCCAGATGCTAGTGGCGAGAAGACAAGCTCAGTCTTCCTGCTCAGTTCATGTTTGCATTGGCTCAGAGTTTCCTACATTAAGCATGCTCACATTTCATTGTATGCCAAGACTGGACAGCCTCCCTCCCTCTTATTCTAAGAAGAGGAGAGGTGAAAAAGGGCATTTCTCCATGAACAAGTGCAGTGGCAGCTGATAAAGGAATATGCCCACAACATTTTTTTTGTTTTGTTTTCTGTTTATTTATATGTTGCAGCCATTGTGCATTAATCATCCCCCCATAGTCATTTTGTGATAGGACCCCAAAGAACTTTCTCAAAATTTCACATGTGCCCATTGGTGTAATAAGACTGGTGATGTCTATTCTAGAAAAAAAGGCAGACTGGCAAACAACTGGTCAAACTTGCAGGCTGCTGCCTGTACCAGAATGTTTGAGAGAAACCGTAATAGGCACTGGTCACTAGGAATCTTTTGACTCAGCAACCCAGAAGCTCCTGACATGTCTCCAGATAATCTCAATTCATGCCACACTCAGCATAGGGATGCTACCAAAATCCAATATTCACACAAACCCCATTATGCTGGAATGCTGACAGATCCCTGTAAGAGATTGCCATAATTTCCAGAGAGACAGAAGAGTTTTAATGCTTAACTGGAGTCAGTCAGAGCCATGCCCTCCCAGGCCATGTGGAAAAAGGTCTGCAAGGCAGGAAGCAGGACTCACAACCAATATTTTTTTTTGTCCAAAGAATGTTTAAAAAACAATTTGTTATCATCTAAGATATTGATTTACTTTTGGATGAATGATGAGAGCAGGAATTCTTCTGAGAATATTGAATAAATCTCGGTATTAGGCATGATTTTTTAAAAAATCATGCTGTTGTTTAAAAATTTATGCATGAAATAAATGATGACGATGATGATAAGCAATGATAGGCAAATAGGCGCAAGAGTACTTCTATATTACTTTTGAAACAGTGATAAGATGTCATAAGAAACACAAATTACTTAACGTTGCTATGCTTATTAACACAGCATAGGTGCAGTATGTATATAATCATACATATTCACTGTATGACTGTATTAGTGTCACATTTTTGCCCTTTTATGAGCAAGTACTATCCCCTGGAAGCTCATCAACAAATAATAAATCCTGCTGTCACAGGTAAATAATTTATTAAATAAGTTTTATTACTAATAATTATGGAAAATGAAATTGTTTGCCATTTTTGTCAAACAAAGTCAACCATGGTTTCCATCCTAGGAAGGAGTTACAAAAACCAATCCACATATCAATTCTGTACTTTGCTGACACCTGTTCTTTACCATTTGAAGTCTACCTGATACAAATGAGAGCCTACAGAATCCCCGCTGACACTAGATGCGCATAGATACATTGATTAATGCCACAGTCTGTATGCCGCTTTTTAAGGTTCTGATGTCGCAGCTGGGTGGGTGGGACAGCCTGATCCTACGAATGCAAACAGCGATTTTTCATCAGAATTATTTTTATTTATAAATTGCCATCAGTGTACACCATCAGTGGTGCTTTATATAAGCATACAAGGGAGGCCTCTGTCCTAGCCTTAATTTTGACCTGCAACTCCTACAGTGGAGTCCTATGTGGGGTAGGTTAGTCAGCCCTGGCACGTTAGACACTTGCCTCTCAAAGTCCCTTTTCTGCATACCCTCTTGAAGATTCAGCTATGCACCAGGAAAGGGCCACTCTTGTAGAAGGCTCTTTAGTTGTCTGTCTGATTTTCCGGATGCCTGCCACCAGCAGTGCACCAAACTAGCTACTATTTCTTCTACACCACAGAGAAGATGGCTGGCATTGGACCAAGGAAGCAAGAAATCACCTTGTGCTACATCAGGGACATGAATTCAGTTGTATACTCTGTTGTCACTATAGGATTGAACTCTGCGCCATTAAGGATATTAAACTATCTTTAAACAATTTAATAAGGAAACAACTTGTATTTAAAAACCACACAACAATGATTTCTTAGGTGCACATGTCTAAAACATGCCCTGGAAAGGGCTTTCCAAGAGTATATAATATCTGGTATTTGATACATGTATGCAATCCATATCATCAGACTAGATCACAGATCGTCAGAGACTGAGCTTTCAGAGGTGCCTCATGTCTCAGAAATCTCTCTTCTGAGACGCTCAGAAGAGAGCAATCAGTGCAATACTCCCTGCATTATGGAACACATCCAAACAGATATGAGGCAGATGCCAGCATTGCATGGTGTTGACATGAAAACACTTTCTCCCCCCAGCAAGCACTTCCAAAATATCAATTTCATCTGATCACTTTTAAGGATGCATGCTAATCTATATTTCATTCCGTTGTAAATTGTTTAGAGATCTGTGATTTTAGGCAATATTTTAAGCAACGGCAACAACAATAGAGAGAGTGAGAATTGCAGTGGTTGACCTCAAAGTATGTAAGCGAAGGAAATGTTTCCCTGCAGGGTTTATTGTAAGTGCTAATTGTTTGCCAAGGAACAATCAGGAGTGCACGTTAAGGATCCTGACACTTCAACTGCAGTTCCACTGCCCTACACCTGATGTCACACACAATGTCAGGTGTGGGGTACATGGACAGGGTTTGGGGAAATGGCCTTGTGGGCTAAATTAGGAATGTGTTGGGCCTAATTTGGCCCATGGGCTGGTGGTTACAATGCCTTTACAGATTGTGTAACAACCAGCCAACCCTTATGGCAATTCAGCTGTTCCTGAGGCAATGCTAAAAATGTGATCTTCTTAGCAGTAGCTGTCAACACAAAGGATGTGGGAGGAAAGTCTTGAGATATAGCTGTGTTATGGGTCTGAGGCCATGCGAGACCTTGCAGAAGCTAAGCAAGTTGGGAGTGTGGTCAGTGCCTTGATCGGAGGCCTCCTGGGAACCACGCTGGCTTCCATGGTGGAAGAAAGAAAATACGTGAAAGAAAATAAATAAGCCAAAAGGAAATTTTTAATCATGGGCACTATAAAACATATTTTAAAAGGTATTCTTAATACTTAAGCAAACTATGATATCAATATAATAAGCAGATACTGACTCCTGCCTTTTTCTAAACTTAATCAAGCCCTGCAGTTAGAGAGATCAGCTTGCCCCAGACAAACAGAAAGAATGCATCAATTCCAATTCTTCCTTCATTAAAATATCATCTGTTGATTTAGTCAGAAATTCTCCATTGTACAATGTAATGATTTGATAGTCACAATTAGACCAGGAGAGTTCCTAGAAGCAGAAGAGCAGCAGCTGGAGTTCTGTAGATCATTTTTAAAAAATGTATATATTAAAAAATGCATGCTTATTTGTTAATTCTAGATACATTATATGTATAGTACATTATATGGGAAGAAATATGGGTCAGATTTCAAAGCAATCACCTCACTTTTGAGAATTACAGAATGACAATGATATTATACTTTTTCCAGAAGTAGCTGAAGCTAGACCATGAATTTTAACATTTCTCATGAAAAGGAGATTTTGTTCAGTATCTATAGTTTTAAATTTGAAGAATGAAATAATCCATCCTTTCAAAATCTCATAAATACGGGATTGTGATCTAATCACCAAACACATTACTGTAAAGGACTGGTGTCCAAAGCAGTTTGACTTCACCCCCAGAGGCACACTCCATTGGCTCTGCAGTTAGATGGATGCCAGGAACTATGGATTTTGAGCAACCCCGTGTGGAACAGAGCATAGCCTATCCTCTATGTTCACTTTTGATCCCTGATGTCCACTCTGAGTCACGTCTCAGGCTCATCCGCTCCTGAAATTCCCCTTCATTTCACAAGTATGTTTTTGCTTCAATTCCCCAGAGGGAGTGGTCTGTAAGAAACATTGCCACAGGAATGCCTGTGACGCATTTGGCTTTGCCCATTGTCAAACAGCTTCATTACAATAGATGCTGATGCTGCCAGCGCCTTTTGTATTGTTATTCACTTATGTTTGAAATCCACTGTGACTATCATTAAAGCTGCGTGAAAATAAATCTGGGTGGCAGAGAAAATATTTTATTTGAATACAGTGATACCTCAGGTTACAGACGCTTCAGGTTACAGATGCTTCAGGTTACAGTCTCCACTAACCCAGGAATATTACCTCAGGTTAAGAACTTTGCTTCAGGATGAGAACAGAAATCGTGTGGCCGCGGCAGCGAGAGGCCCCATTAGCTAAAGCGGTACCTTGGATTAAGAACAGTTTCAGGTTAAGAATGGACCTCCAGAATGAATTAAGTTCTTAACCCGAGATACCACTGTAGTTTAAAACATACCAAGTAGAATTCTGTCACCGTCATGACATCTCTAAATTAACTGAGGGGCATATACTGATTCTGAGGGCCAGCACTGGTAACTTGAAAGTGGTATAAATTGCAGTCCATATAATAAGTTTCAAGCACTGGAAGGGAGAGAAGCTAGGTCTTAGGGAAAAAATATCTCTCCATTTTATGCCTATTTGATTGACAATATACAGTGAAGAAAGATCTGCCCTATTTTGAAGACACAGAATCACAGAATCATATACTATTAATGAAGTGTGAAGACCAACATTAGCTTAGCAGCAACACATGACATTGCTATCAGTGGGGAAGTTTAAGAAAGTACAAAGAGCTAACTATAACAACTTTAAAATATTCACAATCATTGGCCCAACCAGAGCCAGCATGGTCCCAGTCCTATTTCTTCTTGGGTTAGTTGGATGGGTTAGTTTCAAAGTGAAAATATTGGTGAAATTACCGTATTTAGAATTGGTGTCATTGTGGAAACGGTGTCTAAGATCCAACCAACAATATAGCATATCATTTATATCAGGCAGTTTAATTCTATGTGACAATTTAAACCTTAAATCTATATTGTTATATTATACTCTACACAGGGTGGGGGGAACTTTTGGGTCTTCAGAGGTTGCTGAACTGCAACTCCCAACAACCTTGGCCATTTCCCATGCTTGTTGGTGCTGATGGGAGTTATAGTTCAGCAAGCTCTGGAAGAGAAAAGTTCCCCACACCTGCTCTCCACAGTTTATGAATAGATGCTTGCTAGGATCTGCAAACAGTTTTGGTGAGAAAGGGAAGATGTAACTGAAATTTCTTTCAATTCTTCCTGCCTTAGAAATTAATGGGAGATGCTTTAATTAACAGAATCTTTCACTGTGTTCATATCGATCAACCGTTTGCTCAATAGCTTGCATGCCCACAGAGGATTTACGCTTTGAATATCTGAATTAGAAGCATTCTGGGTACAAAAAGACTGCTGTGAGTATACCAGAATTTTACCTGTAGGTTACGTATTATCTAAAAACAACAAAATGCCCACAATTAATTAAACATTTCTGTAGTCTACTTGCTTCAGAGTAGTCTTGCATAAAAGTGCAAATCAGAGCCATATAAAACAATTACTTGCAAAATTACATCATACTTAATTCATAAAACTGGGATATTTACAAAAATCTTGTAGTATTTCAGCTTATTATTATTATTATTTGTATACAGTATTACCCTTCACCTGTAGATCTCAGGGCAGTTCACAACATAAAAATACAAGATAATAACACAAAATACATAATAAAAACAACAATAAGAACAACAAAAGCACAAGCATACCATGAAGAACACGAGAAGGGCCTTCCTATAATGACTGAAGAACGAAAATGCAACCAATCAGCATAGAAAACTGTTAAGAAATTTACATTGGGATAAATCATTTTACATATACTGAGATGTTTCAAAATGGCTGAACCCCTACATACACACTGCCTAATGTGGTGACTGATTCCATGTGGTGTGATGCTAAGCTGAAATGCTGAACTATCATATAAAGCATCATTTTTAACCAAAAGTCAGGAGCTTCAAATGCCAGCTTATCTGCCCAGTTTACAATACAATCTAAGAGGGGAAATGTTTTTCCAGACAATGAGGCAAATTAAAATCTTAGGTTCACAATGGTATTTCACAACAATGATAATAATAATAATAATAATAATAATAATAATAATTTATTATTTGTACCCCGCCCATCTGGCTGGGTTTCCCCAGCTACTCTGGGCGGCTTCCAACTAAGATGTCTTCTGAATGTCAGGTAGATGTTTATCGCTTTGACATCTGATGGGAGGGCATTCCACAGGGCGGGCGCCACTACCGAGAAGGCCCTCTGACTGGTTCCCTGTAACTTGGCCTCTCGCAGTGAGGGAACCGCCAGAAGGCCCTCGGAGCTGGACCTCAGTGTCCGGGCAGAACGATGGGGGAGGAGACGCTCCTTCAGATATACTGGACCGAGGCCGTTTAGGGCTTTAAAGGTCAGCACCAATACCTTGAATTGTGCTCGGAAACGTACTGGGAGCCAATGTAGGTCTTTCAAGACCGGTGTTATATGGTCTCGGTGGCAGGTCCCAGTCACCAGTCTAGCTGCCGCATTCTGGATTAGTTGTAGTTTCCGGGTCACCTTCAAAGGTAGCCCCACGTAGAGTGCATTGCAGTAGTCCAAGCGGGAGATAACCAGAGCATGTACCACTCTGGCAAGAAAGTCTGCAGGCAGATAGGGTCTCAGCCTACGTACCAGATGGAGCTGGTAAACAGCTGCCCTGGATACAGATTTGACCTGTGCCTCCATGGACAGCTGTGAGTCCAAAATGACTCCCAGGCTGCGCACCTGGTCCTTCAGGGGCACAGTTACCCCATTCAGGACCAGGGAATCCTCCACACCTGCCCGCCTCCAGTCCCCCAAAAACAGTACTTCTGTCTTGTCAGGATTCAACCTCAATCTGTTAGCCGCCATCCATCCTCCAACCGCTTCCAGACACTCACACAGGACCTTCACCGCCTTCACTGGTTCTGATTTAAAAGAGAGGTAGAGCTGGGTATCATCCGCATACTGATGAACACCCAGCCCAAACCTCCTGATGATCTCTCCCAGTGGCTGCATGTAAATGTTGAAAAGCATGGGGGAGAGGACAGAACCCTGAGGCACCCCACAAGTGAGAGCCCAGGGGTCTGAACACTCATCCCCCACCACTTTCTGAACACGGCCCAGGAGGAAGGAGCGGAACCACTGTATGACAGTGCCCCCAGCGTCCAGCCCCTCAAGACGGTCCAGAAGGATGTTATGGTCGATGGTATCAAACGCCGCTGAGAGATCCAGCAGAACTAGGAAACAGCTCTCACCTTTGTCCCTAGCCCACCGGAGATCATCAACCAGTGCGACCAAGGCAGTTTCAGTCCCATGATGAGACCTGAATCCCGACTGGAAGGGATCCAAATGGTCCACTTCTTCCAGGCGTGCCTGGAGTTGTTCAGCAACCACTCGCTCAATCACCTTGCCCAAGAATGGAAGATTTGAAACTGGGCGATAATTGGCCATCGTGGCCGCATCTAAAGATGGTTTTTTAAGAAGCAGTTTAATAACCGTCTCTTTCAGCGGGTCTGGGAAGCATTCACCACCCCACGAAGCCCATCGCCCAGTCCTTCCCGGCTAGCTTTTATAAGCCAGGATGGGCAAGGATCCAGGAGACAGGTGGTTGGCTTCACTCGTCCAAGCAGCCTGTCCACATCCTCGGAGGTAACAGATTGGAATTGATCCCACACAACTTGACTAGACAAAGGAGTCAAATACTATGGGCGGTATCCATCTAAATGGAAATTAAATCTTGGTGCAACATTGCACATTTTTGTTTCACATAGCATGGTGTATGACAAGATTTTCAAATGTACAGGCAACTCCTCATTTACGCAGGGGTGGCGTTCAGAGGCACCACACATTTAAGTGAAATCGTGTATATTGGGCACACCATTGAAAAAGTTGGCAAATACCCGCTAAACCTCTGGAAACCCCTGAAAAAACCTTAAAAAAACAAACTCCACCAAACTCCACCACAACTGCTCCCTCCAAACCTCCTTGCTCAAATGCCAAGTTTCCACAGGCCTCAAAGGTCAGGGCAAGGGCTCATGGGTTTGAACTTGCAAAGGCTCGTGGGATTGCTAGGCACTGTTTTTGCTCTTTCTGTGCTATTTTAGGACTGTTTTTGCCCTTCTTCTATTAATATCTTGGTTTGTGGCAATGCATGCTTGTGCAATCACACACATATTGAACACACGTAAAATGGTCATTGCCTGTATACAGTGCGTTTTTTTCTAAAAAAATGTTTAGTACTCTCATTTTGACTCAAGAAAATCACTGGGAAAGGAAATGGAGCCATCAGAGGTAGTAACAACAAATCACTGTGCTAGATTCCAACTCCTACTTCACACATTAAACGCTCGCTTCCGTCTGAGACTCAGGAAACACTGTAACAGGAAATGAGGCTGCCATCGGGGGTAGCAGCAGAACTGACAATTCACTGTGCTACAGAAAAAACTAAAAATTAATATATATTTTTAGTTTCTTCTTCTGTTGGATTCACAAAATGTATGCCTCCCCCTGCCTCCCCCAGAAAAAAGCACCGTCTGTATACAATGCTCTTCATTTCAGAGTCATAGTTACAGGTATGTAGAGTTTTGACAGGCACACGTGAGAAGTGAAGTGTAAGTACTGAGTGAAGAGCCATCTATAACAAGAACAAACACATCCAAGAGGTAGAGTAGTGTAAGCAGAGTAGTGTAAGAGAGCAGGGTTCTATGCAAAATCTCAGCCAAAGACTTTGGGTGGTCTTAGGCAAGTTTCTATCTTCAAGCCCCATCCAACTCCCAACATTTAATAGGGATGTTGTAAGGATGGGTAGATCATACCAGTCATAGTATGTCGAATACTATGTTTATACTCAGGGGTGATGCGTCCCATTTCGCTGCTTGAGGTGAAACAGGAAGTGCTGCCCCACTCTGCTGCACCGTTTTCCTCAGCCACCGTGCCACCATCTCCACCAGCATTGCCACTTGTGCCACCTCTGTTGTTGCCAGAGAAGCAGCGCCAGTACTGATTTTCACCAAGTCCTTGCCAAAAACCTCACAAAGTTTCCATGAGACGTCATGAGATTTTGGCGAGATCTTGCAAGATCCTTCTGGAAATCAACACTAATTCTGGAGGCAGTAGGTGGAGGGCTTCCACCTCAAGGCAGCTGCCTCACCCTGCTTTATGGAAGGGCCAGCCCTGCATATACTCAACAATGCAACAACAATTCAGATGATGTCAAATAAATCAGAGATAGCATGTCTCTGAATACCATTTGCTGCAGATCATAAGTGTGGAGAGTCATGTTCCACAAGCTGGACCCAGGCACAATTTCCATAGGCATCTAGTTGGCCACTGTGAAAACAGGATGTTGGACTAGAAATGCCTTTGGTCTGGTATAACAGGGCTGCTCTTATGTACATATGCTTAAGCTGGAAATACATGTCCACTCTGTATTAGTTTTGCAACTGAAGATTTGCACATTTGGAAAAAAAAATCTATATAAGTATCTGAAGTGCCTTATAGTTTAACAACTCCCCTCCCCCAGACACATACAGAAAAAAAGATATTCTTCTGCTCTTTTGAACCCTTCAACATATTTGTTCTGCATTATTTTTTCATTCCCTGTTATCCCGGGGGCACTCAATGTTTAAATAACTCTCTCACATGTAAAGCTTTGCACTAAGTATCGATCAACTTTGGCTGGAAGTTACTATGAGGCATTTTTAATAATCAGCCCAGCTGTTCTGAGAGCATCTGGAATATAACCTCAGGTAAACAGCACAGAACACAGAGAACTGTCCCTCCAGTAGCAACATCTCTTGCAACCTCAATACTACTGCTAATACTTCTTCAAAGAGAAAACTCAATTCTTATTTCAACAAGGAAGATTAGAAGGTAATTTTATACCATCCATACATCTTCTGCATGAAAGAATATAACAACTGTATAGTTTGATATCTTACAAACTATGGGTCTTTTAGAAGAGATTAAAGAGTTTCCCTGTTTGTTTATGAAGCTAGTGATTTAAAAAACAAAAACAAGGTGAAATACAGTGTACTATGGGTTTGAGTCATTCCTGTACGTTCATCACACACAAACCTCAGAATGAGCCAACACAGATCAAATGTCACATCAACTCAACACAAATGTTTTGCCTGGATTCTGTTCTCATGGAAAGCGGGGCACTATCAAGTGTAATCAAGTGATGTACATAAAAAAGCTGTGAGTACAATTCACCAGGACATTCCCAAGCGACAGTGTCTTTATGACCAGATAACTTATGACCAGATTCTGTGCCCCCCACTACTGAAGAAGCATCATCTTCACAATGGCACTCAATGTTGCCAATGAGAAATTAGCTATGTATACTATTCTAAGAGATCCGTTCGTCATCTGAGACTTTTCTGTTATGCAAGGAAACACCCTTCCACCAGTAGACGATTCCCCCTGAATTGAATACAATCCCTGGAGACCTAGATATCAAAAATTCTTCCTCTCTTCCCAACTTTGCTATTTTTTCAGGAAGCAAAAACGTGTGTGTGTGTGTGTGTGTGTGTCAAAGTGGTGTCTACTTGGAGACCTTGGTCATTACACACAATATGAAACCATAAACATATGATGCAAAGCACCAACACATTAGTCCTTGTGATTAAATACAAATAAATTGATCAAAAGGTTGATCTGAGAAACAGGGATAAAGTAAGTGTGTGTGTGCTTGTGTTAACCAGAAGACTGCTGAACATGGTTCTGACTTCCGCCAGCAAATGCATTTCTGTCATCTGCAAGCTACAGGTCTTGTATAATTTTTACCAGATTTTACTGTAAGGGATAGCCAATGTTCTGCCTTCCTGATGCTGCTGAGACTCCAACTTCCATCAGCCCCAGACAACACTGTCAATGAATGCAGTGTGTGAATTGCAAAGTGCAGAAAAAATGCACTAAGACGAAGGTCTACATTTGCTAAGTGCTGGTGCAAATGAAAGGAGGGAAAAAAAGATGGTAACTGTATTGGAAGAGCCAAAAATACATTAACTAGGGCACAAAGCAAGTAGTAAGAATGAAGACCACTAGTCCCCCATTCAAAGGTACAGTGCTGAATTACAACTGATCAGTACTGGAATTTGATTTCCCGATATATGGCAGCTAAAAGCAGCTGTCTGTGATAAGCATGTATGTCATATGTATGTAAAACCTTTCATTTACCCACACTTTCTCTCTAATAGTATGGACTGTGGTCTTGGTTAATGTTTAATTCCAAGATGGTTGCTATAGATATATAATTCTGGGTAGCACTGAATTGAGCTTCATTGTTTGTATGTTTCTTGGGATTACTTAAAGGAAAGCTTTGTGTAGTCTGAAAAAGAAATGCTCAACATAAAAATAGGTAACTAACTGCTTTGCAGAGTGTAAAACCAGTACGGTTCACACCCCTCAGTGGGCGATGGATAAACATCATAAAAGTAAATAGAGTTTCCGAAATAAATGTCTCCTGCAAAATCTTGTGAACAGCCCACTCAGGTGTTGTCTTCTTTTGGAAAGTCATTCAGAAGAAATTGCATGTGGTGTTAACGATGATTTCAGAAAATAGCTACACATTAACATTTATGCTAAATGTTTTAAACCAAACTGACTGGGTGTAGCGATTGAAAGATGTTGACTGGCCTCCCCTAGGTTGTAGGATTATCTTAATTTCCTATTACATTTTATCCTTAATATAAATTGAATCACAGGAATTTCCCCCACTTGTGAAGAAATGCAGTGAGTGGTGGCATCCTGCTACAAGGAAACTAATGCTATTCTTAGCATGCTTTGGCGGGCGGGGGGGGGGGGAGATAGAAGCACAAAGAATTTAAGATGGTTTTGAGGTTCTAAACACACACACAAAGCTGCTATTGACAAAACTTATTTTCTAAATGCTCCTTTTTCTGTTGTGTTTCCTGCATTCCGAAATGTGGAGCAAAAATGTAAGGACAAATCTTTTAGTTGTGGTTTTCAGTTCACCATTAATTGAGATAACTGGCTGTTGAAAAGTTATTCAGTGCAGGTAGGCATAGGATAAGAAAATCTACGAGGAAAGAATCAGTAAAAAGAAACAGACATTGTGTAGAAGCATGCCATAGCATAATGATTGAAAAGAGATTTGACAGTCCTGGTTCGAAAAAGGCTCAAGCTAATGGATGAGAGGAGTTAGGAAGACAAACAGGAAGCTGTATTGCACACCTGCAGAACAAGTGGGGCAGATTTCAGAAAGACGACTAAATTATGCTATACAGGCTCCCTTCTTGCATGCATCTGCTTTCATATGGGGGTGGGTGGGTCATTCTTCAATGCACGTGTGTGAGTGTGGTTGCAATTTAGAATATCATATGCATGGGTAAAGGGACGCAGGCGGCACTGTGGGTTAAACCACAGAGTCTAGGACTTGCTGATCAGAAGGTCGGCAGTTCGAATCCCTGCAACAGGGTGAGCTCCCATTGCTCGGTCCCTGCTCCTGCCAACCTAGCAGTTCAAAAGCCCGTCAAAGTGCAAGTAGATAAATAGGTACCACTCCGGCGGGAAGGTAAACGGCGTTTCTGTGCGCTGCTCTGGTTCGCCAGAAGCGGCTTAGTCATGCTGGCCACATGACCCGGAAGCTGTACGCCGGCTCCCTCAGCCAATAAAGCGAGAAGAGCGCCGCAACCCCAGAGTCGGTCACGACTGGACCTAATGGTCAGGGGTCCCTTTACCTTTACCTTTATGCATGGGTAAGGTCAAATTGCAAGGGCCTTTACTGCTGAATAGCATGCTCCCAAGTGCGAGGAAAACAATTGGATGGAAAATAATCATGTGGTCAGCCACATGATTGGAATACTGACTGTGTGGCAAAGTGCTTCCACTAGCACAATGACTTTCAACTGTGTAATTGTACTTTCCTTCCCTGTCCTCTCCCTGGGAACCCCCTGTATCTGCTCTGGGTTTCCCCTTAACCCTCCAGAGCAGATTTGGGAAGGGGATGGGAGGCACATGGGGAGAGGAGAGAAGCACAAGTTCTATTGCACAAGTGAAACTTCTTGTGGTAGTTGGAAACCGCCCAGTGTCTCCAGAGGTTTACTATGCATAAATGGCTCTCCCATTGTTTGGTGTATGTGCATGCTTGTGTGTGTGTGTGAGAGAGAGAGGCCTTATGCTGATGACATACCAGGATTGTAAGAATGTTTTCAAAGAACCACAATAAATTTAGTACAATTGTTTTTGGAGGGTGGACCTTGTTAATATAAAGCCTCATGGCAGCTACTGAGAGCAGTTCTTTGCATAGTTCAGCAGAAACAGTCACAGCACAGCTTTGTGTTTGGTCTGGTGCATTTCACAATGCTTTTAAAATGGAGACAATACACACATGGTGGCATCAGGAGTTGCTGGAGCTCTAGTGTATATACAAAAGTCAAAGCCAAGCATTATTTAATGCAAGTGGCTACAACCAAAAAACAGCACCTTCCTCCTCTGAGCACCCCCCTCCTTTGCAAAGTGTGTTAAAGTTATAATAATTGTGCTTGGAGTTTAACCATATCTATTCCACTTCATTGGCTGCTTTTGCCTTGCATGCAATATCACACAGTATTTTTTTATTTTTACACATTACAGGGGAAGAGAGACTTAATTAACAATCCCAGTTTCAGGAAGGAGGCAAACTAATTTAGAAGGTAATCATACCCAGTGGGTTGGGGTTAGAGGAGACAAGGATGCAAAGCAAAGGAACTCGCATAGTGGGTTCAAAAATAAAATATGGAACCAGTGTAGCAAATACTGTGATGAGAGCCAATGTGCTGCAGTTGTTATGGTGCCTGTCTAGGACAGGGGAGCCAAAGGAAATTTACGTACTAAAGCACCGTAGAGAAGATAGAGACATCAAGTTCCTGTTTTTCTGCTAAACTACTAAATCTTAGAAACAAAAAGAGGCATACTGGATAAAATATAAATAGCACATCTTCTTATTAGATGAAGTGAAGTTGTGTCCATGTTATATATATGATAAATACCAGTAGCCAATGCATTTCTTATTCCAAGGGTATTTCCTTCTCTCCTATTACCCCAAATGTATCTGTTAATAAAGTCCTTCTGAGGCATGGGCCTCCATAATTTCCATTTTCAGGCCAATCTTCAATGGCCAGAAGCTCCCTGGAAATAGTTTAGCAGAAAGCTGTACAGAAATATTTGGAGGCCAAGAGGCAGAGATGAGTCAGGCTGGCAAAGAAGCAAAGGTGTCTTCCCCCTCACGCTGCGGCAAGCTCACCCCCACTGGACCAGGACCAGGAGAGGCATGAAGCAGGAGGAGCAAAGGCAGACACACCAGCATAGTCTCAGATTGCTTGGGAAAGACCTGGGACTTGGGTAGCTGTGGGAAGGCAAGGACCTTCAGTCTCCACAACTGCCTCATAGGGGCAAGACCTACAGAAGAAGAGTTGCTGTGGATCTGGCACTCCTGAGCAGATCCTGTTTCTTCTTCCTAAGAGTTAACTTTACTTACTCTGTGTGATTTATTGCTGGCTCACTCCTGACAGTTGTTCACACCCACAAGAGAGTCAAATGTTTTCATTCTATATTCAAAAGGTATGTGGCTGTTGGTCAATACTGAGGCGTATGCACTGATACATGCAAAAGTTTTCCCAAGAACTGTCCTCCCTGCTCAGTTTTGTATCTCTCTAAAACTGTATTCTTTGCTATCGCTTCTCACAAATTATATATCTAAAAATAAAGTTTTAAAAAATCACTAGAAGGAATCCCCCACAGCCTGTGCAGTAAAAGCAGTAAGAAGCAAGATTCTATCTCACCGTTTTAAGATCTTATCCCTCTAAGCCATCATGCTGACTAAACCTCTATGCTTTGATCAATAGGGAGCTAAGTGGGAATTTAAAAAAAAAACAACCTGAAACACCCTTTAAGCAAAAAAATAAAGTTGCTTCTTTATTACACAGAGGCCTCTCTCCCTGGTACGTGAATAAAATAGATTCTTTTTTTTTACAGTTTTAACCTCACATGGCTCAGGTTGGAAAATACAGATTCAGCAGGGACAAATAGTATCTCAGAAAGGGAAAGTTCAGAACACAAATCTTGAGTCTAAAATTAAATGAAGTATCTGATTCCAATTGCTAATTGGGCATTGAAAACGTATGGCATAGCATCACCTGACCCAGCAGCATAATAAAACGAGAATATGTTCAAAATATGTGGCTCAGAAGATAAGCCCTTAATACATCTGTCATCCTTACCTGTTATTGTAAACTTTGTTCATGTAATATGATTTATTATTCCTCTCTGATGCATCCTCACAACCACTCTGTAAGGATGATCAGCATTGGTCCATTTTATAGAAAGGATTCAGACAGAGTAATCTGGACAAAATGCCTTGGTGAGGAAAGAACAGAGCTGGTCTGAAGTCTGAGACAAGTGCATACTTTCACTTATAGAGTGAATACAATTCCTGCTTCTTACACATTGACTTCTGGAGATCACCAAAGGCACAGTATCCTACATAAGAGGCTTCATATTAAATTCTGAATGCAGTGGAAAATACTGAGGGCACACAAGTCTCCCCCAATGCCACAATTGTTCAATAGATGGAAAGGTGGCTTGCCAAAAGTATTCATCAGTTCTTCCAAAGCAAACCATGACTGAGCTGCATCCATAATACCTGCTTAAACGATCCTTGGTGTGAGAATAGAACATGCTTTGTATCTAAAGTACTGAATGGATTGTTTTAAGAACCAGTTAGCAAGGATGTTTATTTTGGAAAATGTATGAATTACAAAATAAGGACTCCATCTTTGACACAAACATAGGGTGGGAACTCATTTTTAATGTTGGCATGGTGGCTGAACTGTTGCAACAATCCATCTTAGGCAAGGTTGAACTTCCTACCTTCAAAAACATGGGAAACATTAAAAAGAAATGAAAAGGAATAACTGGGCAGTTTAGCATTTTACATACTTATATATGTGTGGCTGTCCAGGTCATGCTACTTCTCATTTTCAAGGATGACAGATTACATAGTAAGATGTTATTCATCATTGACTATATAAAATATAGAGAAATATATAGATTCTGCAATGAGGCAAAGGGCCAGATCCTTAATACTTTGAGAACCTTATTCACAGAACACATTTCATAGATGTTTAAAATTGACTTTCTCCATCAAGTGCTGCTGGACTATTTGTGAAATACCACTGAAGATGTAGTGTGTGAACAAAGATTAAGCCTGTCCAAGGTCTAAACAGTACATGTTTATTATGAGTGCTTAAAAAAAACCACACTTGACACTCTCTCCTGAAAGCGTACTGGATTTACACAGTTAATAGGCAAACCCCCGGAACTAAGAGTGTGTTTACTTGAGAAGGATAAACAGTGACCCCCAAACACAAAGATCTTTTTACACAAACTGGGAAGCAAATGGTTTAAAAGCATTAAGACCTCAATGTGTTCCATACCACTGTGTTTCAAGTCATCAATCTTATATAATCTTATATACATATGAAGCAAAGAAGTGCTAAAAAAGGTCCATTTAAAATGCAAGTCTTTCCAGGTGTACCACCCATTTGCTAGACCTAAATGAAGTGAAGAAACAGCCTCTGTGTATATACATAATGCCATTAGTAGCAATTTATCATGTCTTTTTAAAGAGCTATACAGCTCTTTATTAAATTGCCTATAAACTCTTAAGAGCTATTAGCTCAGCATCACTATATACATTAAATTGTTACAACCGGCTTTTTAAGAGATCTTAGTTATAATTCTCACTTATTCCTTTGCTGTACATGATTCATAACCAGCTTCTAATAACAGCATTTACTTAGTACTTTTAATCAGTTTTGCTTTTCATGCTAGAAAACAGTGATTTTCTCCAACCAAAAATAGATCCAACGTTTGAACAACATTTTTATATAGCCTCCCAAAAAGTATTTCAAAATGGTTGATATCCTAACTTGCTGCTAAGAGCACAGAGATGAAAGGCAAAAGATGGAATTAGATATAAAGGTAACAATCAGACCAAATACTTTATCATTATCCCATCAACTTAAGCTAGTGATTATGTTTCTTCTTCCCCTCGATAACCAGCCGTTCCAGCCTGAAATCTTATGTGATCTTTCTTCATCTCTGTTTCATAAATATTCCCTAATTTGTCCCATTTACTTTTTTAAAAAAATGTTGTCTGGTGTGTTTATAACCAGCCCCACGTTCAGTCTATGACCACCTTCCTTTATAATAGCTATAAATAAAACGAGCTGTGCTAAAACAACATTAATAGTATGTATTTAGGGTCATGAATGCCAGACAACAACAGAACAAAACTGTCTCAGAAACAAGGAGCCATACCATTTCCTTAAATCACCTCACACTGTCTAATTAGACAAAGTATTTAGGACCACTTTATACTTAAATTAGTTTCCATGGTGGAAAAGTTGTGACAGAAGAATTATGCATGTTGTTACATATGAAGGAAGTGGCAAATGTTTTCCTTGGTGAGCACAAAGTGTGGGAGGCTGCTGTGTGCACCGACTGCTTGGCAAGTGGATCCCCAGCTCAGCACACACTTATGGTGTCTTTCCATACATTAAATAAATGTGTGGGGTTTCTTTTCTTTCCCCCAACAATTAACCCTCTTGTTAGAAAAGACAATGCTTGAAATGCTCAGAGGGCTTTCTTCATGTAATTGCCTTCTCACAAAAAGGATTAATTTATTTAAAATATTTGTATCTCAGCCTTTTGTCCACCATTTACCCAGGTCTTGCTGATGCATGCCACTTACCGTATTTTTCCATGTATAAGACTAGGTGTTTTTTCTTCACCAAAAAATTAGGTTTAAAATTGGGACTTGTCTTATACGCAGGTAGTGCTGAGGGGTGTTTTCTTAATTTGGAGTCCCCCCAAAAGGAGGCGTCTTATACATGGAAAAATATGGTACATTTCTTCACCCAGGACTTAATCCAAGACTTCTTGTTCACCATACTAGCATGCACAAACAGCAATTTTAGATTATATGAAATTCTGGAAGAGAAACTAGAGACTGCTCTATCTTCTCCTACCAAGAAGACTCCCAATCTTATTTTTATTTATAAAATTTATATTCTTCCCTTCATTACAAAAAAGCAATCTTATTGTAGGTTATAAAACAGAAAATATGCATAACACCAATCAATTAAAAATCTACAGTTACAAACAGCAATTAAATCTACAGATGCCTCTATCTGTTACAGACTGCTGAATGGCTGCTGCTTGCTAACTCAGAAGGCCTAGCAAAAACCGGCACAGAAAACTAAAAAGTGCCAGCCTGATGGGGGAGAGTCTGAAGTGTGCCACTGAACAAGACTTATTTCGGCTTTCACAACACAGGATTATGCTTGGCAATTGTGTAACCTAAATGGGAACAAAGCCAAAATCAAGAAAGATGTATATAGCTCAACCTCAAAAACAAAAAACCCAAACAAACCTCTAAAGAGCTAAATATTTCAAATGTTGTAAGCATAATTATTTAGAAACAAATGCCTTGACACATGGAGTATAGGCAACATAAACAAATGTTGATACATAGTAAGCAATGGTGTATAACAAAAAGCAAAGGCGTTTTGACCAAATATATTTGAATCACTGGTTTTTGTCAGGAGCAGAACAGGATACAAACAGCAGCTCTGTCAGTTAGCTCAGCCCTAAGTCACTAAGAGTGACTTAAGCCCTAAGTCACTACATCAAAACCAGCACCTTGAGATGAGCCTGGTAGCCAACAGACAACCAGTGCAGATCGAAGGACCGTGTTATATGTTACACCAGTCAACAACATAGCAGCTGCATTTTGCATTGCCTACAATCTCTGAACTGTGATGAGTATCTATGGGATTCTGAAGAATAAGGAGGCTGCTAAAATGGTCAAACCAGTTCTTAAGTTAAGTAAATAGCCCCTGCCGGGTCTGTTAAGGATTTACTTTGCAACATGAGGTAGAGTAGTGGTGCGAAACCTCCAGTCCAGGTCTACAGGGCCTCTGCATTTGGCCTGTGAAGACATTGTGATCAGACTATGTCCACCTGCCATTCACCTAACAGCAGGCACGGGATAGTTATGGTTGTTCTAATGCTATGACTGGAAAGAATCTCTCTTTAAGAGAAAAGGGCAGGAGAGGGCTCTCTGATTGGAGACTACCCCTCTGCCTACTCTTTGACAGTAAAAGATAGGATTTCTCCTCACTCCCACTCCAGCATTGAGGTGGGAGTGGGTGAAAACGCTGTATGTTATTCTTAAGGAGCAGGTAGTCTTTATTTCTGGTCTTAGCACTGTGGTGATTAGTGCTAAGATGGAAGATAAAAGATTTCTCTGCATTCTAAACAGCAGACAGAGAAAAGTGAGCAGAAGGGGACATGTCTCACCCAACGGAAGTGATGTCATCAAGGTCTCTCCCTCTCTCTCTCTCTCTCTCTCTCTCTCTCTCTCTCTCTCTCTCTCTGTGTGTGTGTGTGTGTGTGTGTGTGTGAAGCTATTCAGGCATCAAACTGGGGCTGAAAGAATCACAGAGTCCTGACTTGCTTTCTGTGAGAATCCAGAGCTCGAATCTGACAGAATGTTGCTGCTGTGAGTCTGCAGTGACCTTCTTTTCAAGAAAACCTAACCAAAGGTATGTCCTTGAATCGCTGAAACCTCATACCTCTCAGAGACTGGGGTACACGCACACACAAGAGATACACACACACACACACACACACACACACACACACACGAGATATAACTACATAATACCTCAGAAGCTTAATATTTTATTATTCTTCAAGTGAACTGCTGGATATACATCATGCCTGCCATGTGGGAATCCCCTGCAGACGACCACAGTGCCTGGAGACAGCCAGTCAGGTTGTGTATTCCCAGCAGTGACCAGAGGAGGAATGACCTCTGGGAGGAGCACAGAGAGCAGAAACACCATGCTGCACCTGTAGCAGCAAGACCAGACGCCTTCATCTGCCCCACCTGCAACAAAACCTGTCTCAAACATGTTGCCTTAAAATATCAGTGCAAACAGTTGCTTAATATGTTATCATTCTTCAAGTGACCTGCTAGATATACCCTCCAAAAAACACTGTAATATTTAGGGGATTTAGTTTAATATATATTGTTAGATGTTTGGATATGCACTGAGAAATACCGTTTGTTTGGCTCTTGTGGAAGATGGCTGAACCTATACCTTATACTTTTCACTCTTTTGATTTGGGCACATTACACCTTCTGCTTCAACACTGAGATCACTGTGGTACCTTCCAACTACATGTTTTCTATTAATCTGACTCTTTTCCAGTACTGACACTCTCAAGCCTCTTCCATAATGACAGATAGTGTATCTCTTCCCCAGAATTTGCAGCTGAATCCAAGACAAATTACCACTTCAAGATCCCTGAGCTACAGGTTGATCTTTCATTAGTTTCATACTGAGTCAGCAAACTGGCTTTTGTTCTAGGGCAGCAGTTATCAGTGCTTTTATAATTTGTTTATCCCGGACATGTTCAACTCTAAGGCAGCATCTGGTTTTCAGGGAGGTCCTGCTTTTGTTACCCAATTTTCCAGCTGGATTGAGAGAGGCACAAGAAAGTCAAGTGACTTGCCCGGGGTCATGTAGTGTCAGTGGCTTGGAACAGATTGTCACCCATGATCCTCCTGGCCTTCAATCTATATGGCCTCTACAGTATAGTTCTGCACTGGAGACAAATTGTCTTGTCATACAAATCTTAAAGTGATATTAAACACTCTCAGTAGATTTGTACACAGGACCTGTACCTACTCACTGCCTATGCTTTTTATCGTACATTGTTCTTCTTTGTTCATAATGCTACAAATTACCTAAGTACATTTTTGCTAAGTATCTCTAGTCCCTCTGCATTCCCTACCCACTCAACGAAAGATGGAAAGCTGACAGCTTACTGGGTGTTTTCTTTAACTTTGTGTTCACTAAGGCATCAATCCTAAACCAAAAAGTTCCTGTGAATTCAATGAAGCTTATTCCCAATTAAGTATCCTTAGGATTGCAGTCTTATAATTTAAACTCAGTACCTTGAATATATGTTGCAGCTATGGGATGTAAAAGGTTCTGCAGGAAATAACCCTTTCCTCCAAGAACTCCAAAACCAATGATCCATAGAGACCAAACAACAACATGTATTTAATATCATGGCGCCACCTCTCAAAGTTGTTTCACAATATACTTTGTTTTCTTTTGGGGATATGCAAAATATAAATCCACAAAACACTGTGTACAACATTAGGTCCACTATGGGCTACAAACCACTGTCTGGAAATTAAATCTATATCCAGCACTTAGACATTTTGCATCTCTGTTTATGTTGTGCAACTATCACGTAATTTAGTTGGTTTTGGCAATCTGTGGTACATAATCATGCACTGACAGGTGAAGGGCTAACAGATCATACAGATCCATTATTTATTTTATTTTTATCCGGTCCTTCCTTCTAAGAGATTCGAGTGGCATTTTAGCCTTACCACATCCCTATGTTAGGTTAGGCTGAGAGATAAATAGCTGTCTAAACCCACTGTGAGCTTCATAGATGAACATGGCTGTACCTGAGCTTCTCATAAGCAGTGCTCTAGTTAGACTTTACTTCATTAGAATACAGAGACACCTCCCCATTTTAATCTAAAACTCTTTACATTATGCCCCACCCATGGGCCTCCAGTTAGTTGCTGGCAGCTTGGAGATATTCAACATTAGCTGGTGCTGCAATATTAACTGAGATTTCTCTGAAGTACTAAGGTGTAACTAAAATGCCATGAGCAGCAGTGTTTCAGTTTCGTACATTTTATATAAGATTCTATTACAATTGCTTCAAAACACCACAAACTGTATCTCTTTAATGACTGTATGTATATCCGACTTTTTCAAAACAGGTATGATGTGGCATATGCATGATTAGATGTACCATTTTTAAAAGCCCTTAAATGTATCCATGGATTAGGGGATGAACTGAGGATGTTGAGCCTCCTCCCCACATTTCCACTGCAGGTACCATTTCCCAAGCTGAAATGACTGTTCCAAGTTACTGAGGGGGTATCTCAACTTACTTTTAATCAGAGTAAGGTAAAGTAAGTCAGGATTATTATTCTATCACTGCAGAGTGGGAGGAGGAGAGGCTAAGAGAAAGGCCATCCAGTGAGTTCATTGTGGAAGAGCAATTTTAACTGAAGACTTCCTGAGTCATAGCTCATTCTCCTTAGGCCAGCTCTCTCATCTGCAATGGCAACCAAATAAAAAGTGCTTTAGAGAAAATTAAATAACTTATTTTAAATGTGGGTAGTTAATTAAAAATGGCAGGCTTTCTGCAAAGGCTTTCTGCATGATGACGATGACATCGGAAGCTCACCGTATGTCCTTAAGTATGGGAATCTTTAATTACTTTAGCATTCAGGATGCTTACTTGAGCTCCCCTCGGCATCTGCCACAATTTTTTTTTAAAAAAA
Organism: Podarcis raffonei; assembly: GCF_027172205.1. Lineage (NCBI taxonomy): Eukaryota > Metazoa > Chordata > Lepidosauria > Squamata > Lacertidae > Podarcis > Podarcis raffonei. The sequence goes on from NC_070606.1 coordinate 53,077,065, forward strand.
TCCCTGTGCCTGACAGGGTAGTGGTAGACTCTCCTTCCTTGGAAGTTTTTAAGCAGCGGTTAGATGGCCATCTGTCATGTACAATCTAGTTGCGATTTCTGCACTGCAGGGGTTGGACTAGATGACCCTTGGGTCCCTCCCAACTCTGCAATTCTATGATTCTATGACAATGGGGCTCCTGTTACTTCCGTATCATAGCAGAATTATCCTTAAAAACTGATCCAAGTGCCTCATGCTCCTAGACTTAGCCAAGCCAGAGAATAATTATTTCTCAACAACTTCCAATAATAGATAAACAATTCCCATCTGCCCAAATGCTTTTTTTCCTAAGTGAACAAAAGCCTCTGACCTTCTAAAAGCAAATCCATTAGCTATGTACTTCTACTCCCTTAAAGATTCAACAAACATTGTGACACTCAGGATGATAGCTCTAGACAATGTTTATTATATTCCTAAAGCTACCACCTGGTCAACCATTTGTATTGCCCCCATTTTAATAAAGGGGAAAGTCTGAATTAGGTGCAACTCATTCCCATAGAAACTGAATTTTCATAGAAACAGCAGGCAACCAAATGTTTTAGAATATTACATCCAGCAGAAGGATGTAATTAAGATGCAGCTGGACAGTTGAATGATCTTAGGAAAAATTTCCATTTTGTCCCCACACCATCTACCGTATCTGCACGGCCAGACCTGCCATGATATAAGTTGTACCTATGACACTGACTTAAAAACAGAACTATACCGGGTTTTAAATTTGGGGGAATTAAACCCGTTCTTTATAAAAATTAATTGTGCCAAGCATTTATTAGTACAGTAGTTAAAAGTTATGTTCCAAGATGTTGAACAACTGTACAGTTCCTGCTAATGTATTCCTAGGGGAAGGTACTATTCACCAAAATCTACACAGTTATTACTAGGAAATCATTACTCCCACAAATCTTTTTAACTCCTGATAATTATGGGTGCTTTAAAAAGTTGTGCAGTTAAACAGTTGCCATCCTGTATTGTTTTGCCACATGCTATGGAAATCTGATGTACAATATCGACGCACTCCATCTGTTCTGCTGGATTGATCCGCTGAGGAGATTCTTTATAGAAACCTGCTTACCCCTGCTGGCGCTGTATGCATGAAAGGGGAGAAAACACTTTCTTCTCCTTGTTCTCTTGTGTGGTGGTCGACCCCGTCTTCCTCCCCATTAAAACACTTCCTGCTGCCACACATCTCACAGGATTTATATTGTTTTGATTCCTTTCAAACACTGACTTGTTACAACCATCTGACAACAGTCTCTTGGGCTGGCGTGATTTTACACACTGACCAGGTCCATAAGGCTCTATAAATCCCTCATGGATAGAGAGCTGTAAAAATGTCTCACTGTCCATTAAATTGCACAGTAGCCCCCTTTTTATTACATAAATAGTCATGTGTGTTCCACATTTGGAGCTTGGGGAGGCTGAAAAAGCTTCTACTACTTTTAATGAACTTTTCATATCAGCAAATCTTGCTTGGTCACTGTGTAACCTAGTTTAGAGAAGCCATGGTGGTGGTCTTATTATTCCCGACTACTGTCACATATGGGAAGACCTCACAATGAGGAGTTTGCTATACTGACCACAACTGTAAATTTTCCTATATGATTTAGTAACCTTTACTTGTGCTTAAAGAAAAGAGACATTTAAAACCAACAATTCCTCATCAAACTGGAAGGAGGTTTCCAGTGAAGTACGATGGGACTCTGGTTTGAGCCCAGTATGCTTCACTGTCTTCTGTCAATGATGTAGGGATAGAGAGAATCCTTATCAAATCTACAGCTGGCATACAGTTAACATCTCAGGAGAATAAACTTAAAAATGACTTTGAGAGAATGGAAAACTGGCCTAAAGCAAATGAACAAAATGAAATCCAGGTACAAGATGGGGGACATCTGGCTTGGCAGCAGTGCATGCAAAAACGATTTGGGGGTTGTTACTGGACATAAGTCAGATGGGTGATGCAGGTGCAAAAATGGCAAATGCAATTTTAACCTACACTAGAAGAACCATAATGTCCAAGTCATGAGAAGTAACAGTCCCACTTAACACTAATCAGATATCATATGGTCTACTTCTGTGCATCACACTTTAAGAGCAATGCAAACAAAATGGAATGAGTTCTGAGAAGAGCAATATGGGAAATAAAAACTATATGGAAAGATTGAACATAATGGGTGGTTAGTGGATGGTTCCCCAGACCGGATGGGTGGGAGATCACCTGCTCTTGATAGGGTTACACTTCCTTTGAAGGAGCAGGCTCGGAGCTTGGGCATACTCCTGGATCCTTTGCTGTCGCTCGAGGCTCAGGTGGCCCAGAGTACCTTCCCTCAGCTTCAGCTGGTGGCCCAGCTATGCCCCTATCTGGACAGGGATAGCCTAACTACTGTTGTCTATGCTCTGGTAACCTCAAGGATAGATTACTGCAATGAGTTATACATAGGGCTGCCTCTGAAGACGGTTTGGAAACTTCAGCAAGATGGTTTGAGCATATTACACTGATCCTGGTCCAACTGCACTGGTTACCCATTAGTTTCTGGGCCCAATTAAAAGTACTGGTTTTAACCTAAAAAGCATTAAATGGCCCAGGACCGCAGTACCTCAAGGACCGCCTCTTTCCATATGAACCTACCCAGACCCTGAGATCATCTTCTGAGGCCCTTCTTCGAGAGGTCCGGAGGGTGGCAACACGAAAACAGGCCTTCTCTGCAGTGGCTCTTCATCTGTGGAATGCTTTCCCTAGAGAAGTTCGCCTGGCACCTTCATTATACACCTTTAGGCACCAGGCAAAAATGTTCCTTTTTAACTAGGCCTTTGGTTGATTTGACTGACATCCTATGCCCTTTTACAATGTGGGGTGGTTTTGGGTGGAAGGGGGGCACTATTGGGTTGTTGTTTTTATTTTATATATTTTGTGGTTTTATATTTTGATTTTATTCTGTGAACCGCCCTGAGATCTCTGGGTATAGGGCGGTATATAAATTCAATCAATCAATCAATCAATCAATCAATCTGCTGTCATGTAGAAGATGAATAAGATTTATTCTTTGCTGTCCCTGAGGGTAAAACAATATCTAATGGGCTGCAGCTACAGGGTAGTAGATTTCAAAGGAACTACTACAGGGTAGTAGATTTCAAAGGAACCTATGGAAAGTAAGAGCATTTTGACAAGGGAACCAAGGTTCTTCCTTGCTGGAATTATTATTGAGACAGAGGCTGGACAGTTTTCACTTTAAAATGCTCTAGCCCTGGATTTCAAG